>NW_009601364.1:0-3318 GCF_000690535.1 Cariama cristata | reverse complement strand
AAAAAAAAAAAAAAAAGAGACTAGTTAGGAAAGAACACTTTAATTTGTGGTAAATCAGAATGACTATAAAAGATTTGCTCTATTCCAAGTCACAGTATGAAAGGAAAGCTGGGTAAAGCAAGTGTTATTTAACACTAAATAATTTGATTTCCATGACTTCATCGGACTTACATATCAGCTATTCAGAAAATAGTCCCAAAGAGAGTCTTTAATTTAAACTGTCTGATGTTCTTTTGGCAGTTGTAGTGAAACCAAGAGATTTGTTCTCCAGAAAACTTGGACATAGTTTCAGATGAAAGAAAAGGGGGGAGGTGGATTGATTTTTTTTTTTTAAGGTGGACTTTACTGCAAGTTATTTAGTTACTGTCAAACAAACAGTATTTTTTCTGGAAATGATTATAATTAACTATCGTACTTCTTTCAAAAAAGCCTACTACCTTTTAAATAGCAGGAAATGTTCTCTGTCCACAAAAGCTAACACACAGTGAAATTAATAAATACCATACCTCTTTCTGAAAGCAATTTTTATTCACAAAATTCAGTGGAATTAAACGTGTTAGAAATAATTTTCCCAAACCCAATCCTTTGCTTCAAGCTATAACTCAGATATATTGTCAGAAAAGGGCAAAATGGAAATGTGAATAAATAAATTTTGATTTGACATAGCAACATAAAACTCCCTTTGACTGGCTGGAGACAGAAATACTTTCAGATAAGTCTTCATAAGCTTCTTCAGGAAATGAGTTCTAGAAATGGTGTTTACTGAGAGGTAAATGCTGCTAAGAAAAGTACAGACCCCTGTTTAAAATTTCTTTCAAAGTCAATTGTTTATTCTTTTCACTGTCCCCAGGTCTGGAGAAAGTGCCAAAAGACCTTCCTCCCGACACAACTCTACTGGACTTACAGAACAACAAAATCACTGAAATTAAAGAAGGAGATTTCAAGAACTTGAAGAATCTTCATGTAAGTGTATAAATGAACTAGCATTTGCCAAAAAAAGTGGGGAGAAAATGTGGTTTTGGCCTGAGACTCAGGTTTTTAAGGAAAACCAATGAAATACTCTGTGATCTTCCTCCATCAACCCAGCCTATTTATTTCCTTTCTCATTCCTCTCCTGCAAACCCTCTTCTCATACCACAGAAGTTTCTCATCTCTTTTCAGCTCTTCATAGCTGTCTCCTGTCCGTTCAGTCTCCTTCGTAATTTCTCTCACCTGCTTATTTATGTTTTCAGATCCTTTGGCACAGTGACTTGTTTATTTCTCTTTAAAAAGCAGATCCACCTCAACCCTGCCACCTCACTCATTGCTGTATTCCTTCCCTTCCCACCTCTAAGCTCATGCAGATTTGTACAGACCATGTTTGACAGCAGTTTTTCTGTTCTAATTTTAATCAAAGAATCTTTTTAAATCAATCTTCTTCCCCCTGCACTACAATGAAATTGTGTTTTTCAATAACCTCCTCCTAGCAAAACGCCATCCTCATCCTCCTTTACCTGGCAGTCTCTTCCAACACTGCTGTCTGTTTTACTCTTTGCTGAAATATTTTCCTTCCCTGCTTTCTGTGACTGCCTTTTTTTTTTTCTGGTTCACCTCTTCTTTTCCAAGTTTCCATCAGACAGCTACCTTCCTCTGTTTCCGAATTTTTGTTTCTCCGTCTGAAGTCCTCCTCCCTTATTTCTATACTTTCTATCAACATCTTAAAATTCATACCTTATAGTCTTGCCTCAATTTTGTTGAAATATCTCTTTCTTCCAGATCAGAAAAAGGGTATTACTTCTCTGCCTTTGAAAGTAATACCCCAACTCGGGCATATTTCTGAAAATATTATTTTTCTAGTCTTTCACCAACTGCATTTATTCTGTGTGTTATTCCATTTGATCTTTTCTGATTATAACCAGTATAAACTACTTGGCCTTGCTTTCCTGATTCTTCACAGACTCTTTCTATTCATTGTTTTCATTCACAACCAAAAGCCAACTCCCACTTTTTATCCATTCATGATGACAATGCCATCACCCAAATGAGTACTGTTTCAAACAAGAATCTGCATTCAGCCACTCATACTTGGAAAAAATATCATGTAAACATTTATCTCCTTAATGAACTCCAAATTCCCTCTTCAATTTTTCTTTTAAAGCAACATCAAGAAGAAAAGTTTTAAAAGATTTCTAGGAATAGGCACAATGCCATAGTCTGTCCATAGTGGAGGGAGCTGCATGAATAAATCATGATGAGGTTCATGTCATCTAATTTTAGCATAGATGTCTGTACTTGAGCTAGTTACATAGATAAAAAAGAGAAGTAGGTGCTTCTACATCACTTTTAATTTGACTTTTGGTTTTAAAATGAGATGACTTGTGCCCCAGAATTTTGTTTCAATTCCTCTGCTTGGCTACTGAACAGATTCAACACCCTGATTCCTGCCCACTTGTTTTGGTTTTCTTCCACCTTGGAGTGAAGGCCTGTGTTTTCAATGAAGATCATCCACAAGGTGCTAAAAAGAGAAAAGTCTTGTCAGTGAAATTAATCTTTTCTCAATCCTTCTTCATGACACTGCATGAAATAAGTCAGAGTGGGTATTGCAGGTGAAAAGCACTGCCCCAAGTGACTTCTGCCTACTTGGCACTCAGCTCAGGTCTCTGTTACACATCCTGCTGTGAGTTAAGCTGTTGTGAACTATGTCATCTCATTGAGGTTAACTCTATGGATTTTTTTTTTTCTTTCTTTTATTACAGCAGATATAATTCAATAGTGAATTAAATAGGTAATGCTTCAGGGAAGAGTACCCCATACAAGCTTAAGGACCAGAGGAAATCATATAGAACAGTGACAACAGTAACATAAGTTTTAACAAATACCCTTCAAAACAATGCAGTTTTCCTGGATTTACTCAAGAACAAAAAACAATCCTCTCATGTCCTCTCCAAAATAATAATTCAGGCATGAAACACATTTATGTAACTAGGCACCATCTTTACTCTCAGCAGGCATCATTATTCTTGTGTAATATCTGGGAATGATTCCCATTCCCTACCTAGCAATTAAATATTCTTCAGTGTCATAGTGAAAGGGGAATATTATTTTTAGATAAATACAAATCAAAAGCATTGGTGTTGACAGAGCTCGACTGACACTTTTTTTTTAAGGAGATATATGTGTATGTGTCATATATATGTATATACATGTGTCAATAACAGAAAATTACCAATATTATTGTTCCAAAATGTAGGATTATCTGCAGTTAACCGCATGAAGTGATCACTGAAAGGAAAAATTCCTTAAATCCCAGTTTTCATAGATCTTGACAAAAAATGAACA
>NW_009601363.1:0-1165 GCF_000690535.1 Cariama cristata | reverse complement strand
GAGACGGCCACTGACCCCCGGAGCTGTTGCTGCATGTTAAATGGAAAAGGTTTAGAGCAGAAAACAAAATTAAGGGCTGCTGGCATCGTTAATGCAAAGACAAAAGCTCTAACAGAAGAAACGACATTCTTCAGTGCTCCGGAGGTCTCCGAGTCAGCCGCTCACACACACAGCCCCCGACAGTGCCGGCATTGTCGCTCCCCTGCTTCCATCGTTATTTTGCTGCTGCATTTCAGAGGCACTCTCAATTAAAATGAACCTGCCTTTTCAGATAATCATGAAAAAACACAGGCAGGCAGAAAAGCCTTTTTCCGCCCTTCATGCCTGCTGCCGAGGGAACGGCCAGGAGCACTCAGAGGACATCCATTTTCTCCCGCCTGCACAGTGCCCCCCCCCGGTGAGGCAGCCACCATTTGCTGTTTGATCCCGACAGACTCCGTCCTCCCTCTCTCCCTCCGACCTGGCCTGCTCACGCACCGGAGACGGAGAGAGCGGACCCCAGCAAACCCAAACCCAACAGGTCTCTGCTAACGTCCAGGGTGACACCCCGATGGGCGCCAGCTGACAACCCAGACCGAAACCCGCACCCTCTTTACCAGCACTGCCTGCAAGCAATGTTCTGGCCAGCAGCATCAGCATGAGCTACATCAGTCCTGTCTGCCATGGGGGGATTAACAGGCCTTTAATTATAACCTTAAACCCAGTGCTAATTATGTTCTCCATGTTAGACAAGTATCTCTTCGGCGCCTGACCCCAAAACCTTAAACTCTGGAAGGCAGAGTTACAAAGCAGAGGAGACTCATGGGGAGAGATCACTAATTGTGCTTCTGTAATTGGAAGGGGGGGAGTCACCCCAGGGCCCTCCACTGGCGTGCCTCGCGGAGAACTGGCTTTTAAAACAAATGGAGGGAGATGAGCCCAAAGCACAAGCGATTGTGAACAGAAAAGTTCACAATTTCCTGGGCCACAGCGAAGTCTGCAAAGAAAGAGCTAAACTGTTAAAAACCGGACGGGTGCCCGTCACCGCTCAAGGATTAACCCCGTCGCTCCCGCTCTCCGGCAGCAGGCGTGCTCTCGGCCGAAGGTTTCAGGCAGGGATGCTCGTACCCCCGGTGCGCCCAGCTGGCTGCGTGCAGGAGGGACACCGACGGCCTCGCGCGGGCCA
>NW_009601362.1:0-311 GCF_000690535.1 Cariama cristata | reverse complement strand
CCCCCGGTGCCTCGCTGTGCCCCCCCCGTGCTTTGTGCCCAGGCTGTGTCCCCCGGGACGTGCTGTGCACCCCCAGGATGGGCCACGCACCCCCTGGCTGTGTCCCGGGATGTGCCACATGCCCCAGGATGCGTGTTGGGATGCTCCCCAGGATGTGTCTTGCCCCCCCAGCGTGTGCCCCAGGATGTGCCAGGGGCTGTGCCGTGACCCCCAGGATCCCCCTGGGCCATGCTGTGCACCCCAGGATGTGTCCCAAATGCTGTGCCCCCTCAGCTGCTCCCCTTTGCCCTCCCAGTTGGGGTCACCAGGGT
>NW_009601361.1:0-1365 GCF_000690535.1 Cariama cristata | reverse complement strand
GCTCCCGTCTGACGACGGCCCTTTCCTGCATGTACAGCCCAGCAAACCCCAGCCCAGCTCCAGCAGCCCCAGGGGGACCAGTCCTTCCCCAGCGGGGCAGCCCCGTGCTCCCGGGACTGGCAGAGCATCCCGTCCGGCGAAGCCTCTTCCCCTCCGAAGGGTCAGGTTGGGCAGGGCAGGATTTCACGCTCAATTCCCTGCTGTCATCCCTCGCATTGAAGCACTACCGGGACCAGCCCGTGTGCCAAGCGTTAGATGTGGTTTCAGCTGTTCCTTGCCAAACACAGGAGTGTTTGGTCAGGGTTCATGCTGTTTGAAGGGTTTTTTCAGTTCAACTTTAAAATTTGCTCAAACCCAGAAGGAAGACTTCCTGGTTTTGCTTCCTCTCTGTGCTGCTTCCTATAAAATTTCATTTCTCCTCATGGAAGAAGTTCTGGTTTCTCAATGCTTGTCCTGAATGCCTTAAAAAGTGTTTTGAAACAGCCCTGCTGAGATGCGGTGTCATGGACAGGAGGGTTTGGGGAGGTTCTCCCCCGTACTGAGCAAGACCCAGCAAAGCGCTGATGACAGGCAGCACAAGGTCATGGCACCGCAGAGGATGCAAACGGGGATTTGGCCTTTTAAGTTTCTCCTCTGCTGTTGGCTTCTTCTTTCTCAGAAAAATGGGCTGTGCCTATGGGCTCCTGGCCCCCAGGATGGATCGGGGCTGGCAGTGACGGTAGGACCACAGCCCATGGATGCTGTCTGGGTGCCCGTGGGACACAGCTCTCCCCTGGGCGGTTTGTCCCTCTCTGGCAGGCACCGTCATCACCAGACCTGCTGGGTCGCTCTGTCCCTTGTCCTGGGTCCGAGAGCTGATGACGACTGCGGTGCCGCTCTCCAAAGCCATAGCCATGGTGCAAGTCTGCTGGGTGTTTGCTGGGTGTCTGCCAGGCAGCCTGCAAGTGTCCCTGTCTGAAACTCGGGGGAAGAAAAGCAAAGTGGAACCGACAGCCCCGATCCTCCACGTGCCAGGTTCCTCCAGCACAGACACCCAGGGCTCTGCTCGCCCCATCCTTCGGGGCCTCCTGGGGCTGCAGCGCTGCGGGGCACGGCCATGCCAGCGGCTGTGCTTGAGCAACAGCTGCATTTCACAAGCACTTGGTTCAGGGATGTTACCTCTGGCAACCAGGACTTCCCTGGATCCAGCATGAGATCTGCCTGCATCAGCTGCTGCGGGTTTCCTGTGCCCCATCCTGCCGCTTCTCCAATGGGAAATGAAAGTAACTTAAATAATTTCTTCTTCCCTCACCTCCGTCCTGCAGCCTGCAGGGAGGGTCCGGCCGGCCCAGCTCTCCCCACTGTGGGCCGTGGGGGTGCTCCCCC
>NW_009601360.1:0-20211 GCF_000690535.1 Cariama cristata | reverse complement strand
AGGGCCTGTGGCCCCGTGGGGAGAGGAGGGAAACCATGAGACTTGTTCCACCTTTAGAAGAACATTGATGAGTGTTAAGGCTCGGAAAAGGACTTTTGGCTGCCTGTGCCAAAGGGGTAGAAATCTGGATGCAGAGGCTGGAAGGAAACTGCTGATCAGCCTAGCAGATCCCTCGAGGCGAAGGACTGAGGGAGAGGGACCTTGAGTCCGGTGCAGAGGACATCCACCCTCAGCCCAGGCGTAGCTTTCATGTCTCACCCCTTAAAAAAAAGACAACAAAATCAGCTTTCCCTCTTCACACTAGGAAGCTGCACTGATAGAGTAACAATTGAAGTCAGGATTATTTCCAAGTTTAAAAACCTGACGTATTCAGGATCTGACTTGGGTCACATGAAACACACATCTAAAATAAGCAGCCATTTTTTTAGATTTTGGCCTCAGTATCAAAAGTAAGCTTTGGATCACACCAACTGAGAAAATATAAACCTTTATATTGGATTTATATTGTAAGCCAAATGCAAATTATTACTTTTCCTCATTTTTAGCTACCTCTGGCTATTTAATCCATCCTCCACTAATTCTCCTCTGCATTATTGGTCTGGAATTTAGTCTACACCACGAGAATCATTTAGCTGATAGCACTTTAAACTCATCTATAAACAGCTTTTGATGACTAATATGCATTTTTCTGTTCCTGCAATAAACTTGTTTCAAGCAAAAGGAGTCTGTTTGGAAACAACACCTTTAATTTCCTGATAAATCAACTACTTAATATTTAATTTCAAATCATACTGGGAAAACAAATCTAATTTTTTCTCAGGCTAATATCTGAGGGGAAAAAGGTAAGATAGCTGCAGAAATACAGAATTAGTATTATTCTGATATGTAATATGTCTTCTTAAGCCATAAGGAGAATAATTTTATATGAGTTATTTACATTTTTCTATCTTAATAGACAGCCACTTTAGATTAATTTAATTTGAATTCCTACATGGCCTCTGCAAATAAAGAGAATGAATAACCAAATGGAAAATGCCTTTGCTTATTCCCAGCCCTGAAAGTGATTAATTATTTAAAATATTACCATTAAAAATGAACCATTTCCACAGATAAGATGAAACAGGTATTTTTTTTACAGGCATCCTTACAACTCTGGAAAACTTGAATATCTGTTTACTAGCAAGCTTTTGAGAGGTATCCTTGGTAACATACACACAAAGAGACATCACGGATGTCTTCTGTCCTACATTTTTTATGCCAGTGTCACGCTAAATGGCATTAGACCTTATCATACCTCTCTTTTAGATTCTTCTTGTGCTCTATCCAGACCCAACTTGCTTCTGGAGTTAAAACCAAAGGAGCTCCCAGGTTTCACAGTTGCTTCTCCTATTCCGTGTTATAAGGCAGCGCTATTGCCACTTAATGACGCTGGATTTACGCTGCTGCTTGATCCTGCCCAAGGACAGAACGCATAAGTGCCCTGTTCAGCCTTGTATAAAACAATCCAGGCCACAGAGGTTGCACTGAGCGTGTTCTGCGGTACTGTCAGTGGCTCTGTCATTGGTACAGTCTTACATGGCTGCCTGCATTTGAACCAGGGAAAAAATTTTCAGGGAGTAACAAACACGATCTGGAGCAGAAGCTCAAGGATGAGAAGTCTTGTCAAATGGACATACTATTTCCTCACCTGTCTGCAAAGGCAAAACCTGGGATTAGAGAGGATTCCTGATGCAGGTGTGCTGTACTGTGGGTAGGTGGTGTGAGTACGATTGGCATCCAGGAGGAGCAGCAGTTTTAAACCCCACCGTTCAGGTCATTTGGTTGACCACTTACCTTTCTGAGTTTTCTCATCATTCTTGGGATCTCTGTTTTAGCTAAAGCACACAGCGGAGAACTGCATTAGCTAAAATAGTTCTTGAAGGAGACAAGAAATAAAAGTGAACTGAAGGCTGAGTTAGAGCTCGACATTAATATTTTCAAGAGGTAATGACTCAACTCAGTCTTATCACAATTCTGTTGCAGACTCTAACTTTCGTCTTTGTTTCTGCTGACTCCACGCAAAGGATTTTGCTTCCAAAATGGAATCATATTTTCTGATGCAGGTCCTTGCTTCATGCCAGTTAAGCTTCTGTGCCAGCGGAATTACAGGATTGTCTGTGCTGTTGTGAGTATTAGGAAAGTGTCCAAGATATTTATTCCTCAAGAGGTACCAGATCAGTTCAAAATGACCTTACCTACTAAGTGGGGTGCAACCCCAACATTAGTACCATACCTGGTGGCATGTGCTCTGTGCCATGTGATGGGGCTGGTTTCATTGCTTTGTAACACTTCCCTACCACAGGGAGAGAGCCTCCACCTCTGCCAACTCACAGCTGATAACCCTTGCAGCAACATTTTTTCATTTATATATGCAAGACTATCACACGTAAAAGCCTACAATATTCTGTTGATAATTTTAAAGAAAATCTCCTTTCCTTGGAAATCAGTCAGTACTCTTGAGCTCTTTTGGCACTCTATCTAAAGGTTGAGATACAGGTAATATTTTTAGCTTTCAGGCCGACTCAAAGAGTCTTACTCATTCTAAGAGGCTGTTCATGCTCTTCACCACAAAGCACAAGTGATTCATGGCTTTAGTCCACTCAGGCTCCTTTACAATAATCTCTACTGTATAGGAGCATTGTTTCTTGGTGTAATGAATTTCTCCCTCTTCAATAGTCTAATTTGACTGGTATCATTTGACTGGTGCCACTGCTGGACTTTCTGCTTAGCGAAATACAACTACAGATCATGCATTTTAGTCATTCAGAGCGTTTTTAACACAGATATGCACTCTTTTGAGAAGCACTTAAACAAGTTATTCTTGAGGTAAATACTGCATGCAAAAAAAAAGTAATTTTTTTAGCTTACTAGCTGGAACTGATGCAAAGGTGGAGTTTTTCAGCTCATTTGCAAAGTTGCACTGATGAGTTTGTCAGAGTTCAATCAGGCCAGTCAATAACCCAAGCAATAATTTTCCCACTTGCAGTTTACAAGTTGTCACCTTCCTCATCATTCCATAAGAAAAAGAAGTGTCAACGTTATTTCCTTCTGCAACTTTGAAAAATTTGTTTCTTTGTGCAAGGTAGCAGGTGCCATCCCATGTCTCTATGACATTCTGGGCCAGATCCCAAACATCTGACAGGTGAGCTCTGGACAGTAGCCTGCCCTCCCATAGTATTTTCTTTTACCTTTTATGAAAATAACTCAAAACTATCCTCTTTAGCACCTTTTACACTGAATAAAACTGACTACAGGATAGTCAGGGACTACAGAGTGACATGTGACATCTCTGAATATTTCTTCATAATCCTGTACTTCTTCAGTAGCTCCTGATTAAGGCATGAAATCGTTCAACACTTTGCCTGGTTATCAAACAATGGGAGATAATCTATGAAAACATCGTTTGTGATTATTGCTACGCTTCAGTGATACAGTTGTTAAGATTGCTTCAGAAATAAAACTTCCTCTGGGGAATTCAGAGTCAATCAGCTGCCAGTCTTACGGTAACTTAAGCCACAGAGTTAGTTCCTCTTAAAGGCCTGTAATTTTTACTGGTGTCTCTTTCAATTAAATGTATCCATTCAAAACGAATATCTGTCAGTTATTCAATTGTTGAAAAGTAAGTGTAATGCAGATCATATTTCTGTTCAGATTGACATGGTTCGATATTTGCAGTATTTTGTGGTCAGATTATAGAGACAGCTGAAGGAGCTTATATCAAAATGCCTTCAGATAGCTTTATTTCTCTGGTATAGTTTCTTCAATGACATAACTTCCATTTATTTTAGCTGGTAATAACATTACACCATATGATACTGTGTTAAATGTCGGGCTTGATCTCCTTTAATTTTACAAATGCATAAGCATAAAGCATATAAAACACAAGAAAAGGGTAAAAGGGGATGACAGTTCACAAATTAGCAAGGTTTTGTAGTTAAGGCTATCTGGTTAGCTGTTTTACTATGCAGCCTACACATCCCCAGTGCGAAGCTCGTAAGTAGCATCTGCTTTTTGACACAACTTAAAGATGTTGGCCTAAGTTATGCAAAGACTTCAGCCTATGTGTGGGTATGTAGCAACCATGAAATGACATTTGAAAAACTGTTACTATTAAGTTGCACATTTTTTATATTGTGCTTTGTATGTTGATAGTGGAGGCTTTTTGCATCACCACCTCACCGTCATTGCGTAGGTTAACAGAGCAGCTTCTGAGAAGCCAGGCAGTGGTGCGTGGCTCTTGTGCCAAGGCGTTTCCTGGTCATGTGCATTGCCACCAGACCGCTTACCCACCAAGCTCTGTAGAATTGCAATTTTATCTGGTATTCAGAGGGCAGGTCTTAAGTGTCGTTAATCTAATCAGTTAGAGCAAAATGTTTGTGTCCTGTGTTCCCCAGTCTCATTTTTTTTGTCTCTGTGGAGAAGGAAATAGCAGCAGGAGGCTGGCAGCCTGCCTCTGCGTTGGGGCAGAACCCTTCCTCTCCGCACCCACCTTAGATGCTGCACTCTCCTCCTCACAAGAGAACTCATTTAGTATCTGTATTTCTCCTCACCTTGTCTCAGGCAAAAATTATGTGAGGATTTCTTTTCACAAACAAAATCTTTGCTTATGTGCAAAAGGACTAAAACAATTCCTCCACGATTCTTCTTGGCTGCGCCATTGAATTTAGCCTTGTTTCACAGTGGAGCCTATATAATACCAGTATTACATATAACCCTGTGAACTCATTTAGGGAACATCTTGTTGAATGAGCTGGGATGTTTCTTTCATTCTCTGCTACAAGCCACTAAGAATAAATCCTATTAAAAGTAATGCAAATTGCCGTCATTAAGAAGATAATCCTGTTTGGCCTACATAGAGTTCACATTTTTCTCCAGCAAAACATTGCAGATTCTTGGTTCGTTCACCAAGGAGCATATAGACTATGCCACTGTTGCTGATAAATAATACAATATCTTCTTTCTGTTCTGTACTCGCCCTCAAGTTACCATTGTTTTATGCAAAACCCTAGAGTCAACCTAGCAGAGTTCATAGGTGAGTTACCTGAAGCAGGAATCAGTAGCAGCCTGTGCATGCAGTCTGACACTGACCTGAACAAATTTGCACGCATTCATTATGCCTCACAGTACCAAACACTAATAATATGTTAATCTAATAATATATTAGACTGCATATCATACAGTCATTCATACCGAGATCTTGTCGGTGGGGAAATGACAGCAGATCCTACGACAAAAGAATTTTAGGTTCTAAAACAATGATTGCATGGAAGATAGCACAGTCTGTCTAAATGAGATCTGAAAGACTGGCATCCCATAATCTCAATTCACAGTCCTAACAATATTGTGCTGTCCTTTCTGAAAGTAATATAAACCATCACATTAACTCACTCTGAATATTCTAATGGAGGGTTTAGCTTGGAGGTGGAATAGACTGAACAGGCAAATTGACTGCAAGTACTTCAAACATCAATCCGAAAGTCACCATTTTTACCAGAACATTCAGTTTTATTTGGAAACAGGGTTTCAGCTGATGTGCAATGCGCACTATTAAATGAAAAGTTGAAACGTTACTTTAAATGACCTGCATCATTTTCCACGTGTGGTTCAAGACAGCTTTGTACATATTCTTCCTTCAGGGTTCCCAGGCTTCTCAGGGTTCCTGGAAGTTCAACTTACATAGCTTGAACAAAAAATTATATGTAAAAAGAGCATATTGAATTAAACATAATGTATAGTATTTCTATATATGGATGGAAGTATGATGCCTTTGTAATTCTTTAATATCTTAAAATCTGATTACAGCAATGTTAATAGCAATTATCAAACTTGTTTACTAATTCTTTGATTCTCTTCAGGCTACGTGTCTCTTTTTAGGAAAGTGCCCGAGCTACTGGCATAAGCATTTTTAGAATAAAGGAATTATTAAAATTCCCTGTCATAATAGTGCAGGAAGCACTGCAAGAGTGGTGGGACCAAAGGAAGAGCACATAGGCAAAACCAAGAGTGGATTCACAAAGCGGGAGTCATGTTTGACCAACATGATATCCTTCTACGATGAAATGACTGGCTTGGTAGATGAGGGGAGAGTAGTCAATATTGTGTACCCGGACTTCACTAAGGCAGTCTCCCATAATATCTTCACAGAGAAGCTGATGGGCTGGATGAGCAGACAGTCAGACGGATTTAAAACTGTACAGCTAGGTCCAGAGGGTGGACATTAGTGCTACGCAGTCTTGTTGGAGGCCAGTAGCTAGCAGTGTACCTCAGGGGTTAATACTGTGTACAATCCTGTTCAATATGATCTGGATGAAGGGGTAGAGTGTACCCTCAGCCACTTTGCTGATGACACAAAACTGGGAGGAGTGCCTGATAGACCAGAGGGTTGGGCTGCCATCCAGAGGGACCTCAACATGCTGGAGAAAGGGGCTGGCAGGAGGTTCAACCAGCGCAAGTGCAAAGTCCTGCACCTGGGGAGGAACAACCCCAGGCACCAGTACAGGCTGGGGGCTGCCCAGCTGGAAAGCAGACAAGGACCTGGGCATGCTGGTGGACGCCAAGTTGACCATGAGCCAAAAATGTGCCCTTATGGCAAAGGATAATGGTATCCTGGGCTGCATTAGGAGGAGTGTTGCCAACAAGTTGAGGGAGATGATGCTTCCCCTCTACTCAGCACTGGTAGGGCCGCCCCTGGAGTGCTGTGTCCAGTTCTGGGCTCCTCAGTATGAGAGACGTGGACATACTGGAGGGAGTCCAGTGAAGATCCACGAGGATGATTAAGGAGCTGCAGCATCTCTTCTATGAGGCTGAGAGATCTGGAGCTGTTCAGCCTAGAGAGGAGATGGCTTGGGGTGACCTCATCAATGTATATAAATATCTGAAGGGAGGATGTAAAGAAGACAGAGCCAGGCTCTTTTGAGTGGTGCCGAGAGACAGAACCAGAGGTGATGAGCACAAACTGAAACACAGGAGCTGCAAGCTGAACATCACCTTATGTGAAGGTGACTGAGGCCCAGCGCAGGTTGCTCAGGGAGACTGTGGAGTCTCCATATTCAAAAGCCATCTGGACACAGTCCTGTGCAACCTGCTCTCCGTGGCCCTGCTTGAGCAGGGAGGTTGGACAAGGTGATCTCCAGAGGTCCCTTCCAGTCCTCAACCATTCTGTGGTTCTGTGAACCAGAACTCTATTTTTATGGTCAGAGACACTCAAGAGAACAGAGTTGTCATGACTTCTGCAATGATGAAGTATTTTACCCAGTGACTGTGATGGTGACAGTGTTGCACTTCTTACTGACTAGACTGAGGCAATCCTGGAAGCAGTGGGAAGCTCAGACTCATGTGTCCAGCCTCCCAGTAAAGCCTACACCATTCATACCTGCACAGACCTCAGCCAAAAGACCCAGTAAAAATTTTTACTTGAGAGTCATTTATTTATAGAACTGTGATAATCGTCTAAGGATAATAGACATGGCTTCATTAGCTTTCCATGCTGTGATGTGTGTTTCTTTAATGATGTAAGTTGTTAGAAATGTCAGTTTTCTTGTTTCCCTCACATTTTGTGTATTTAACAGATGGTCACATCTTAAAGATCTGATCCTAAATGCTCCCTCCTATAGATGTAACCGCCATCATCACTGTCATCTTTTTCTTCCAGTGAGGCTGTTTTCAGACTTGGGATCTCTTCTCATCAAGTACTGCATATTTTTTGTTACGTTTTAGGGACAGAAAGAAAAAAACACACTTTTTTTTCACAGTTGGTAATAATCTCTCAGTATAGCACATTTCAATGTAGCTTGCCAACGTTTCCTACTGATTTCAAGTGTCTCAAGTGATAACTCACCATTAAACAATCTTTGACATTATTCCATGTCTACACCGTGAAAGCAGTAGTTATTACCATCAAGGAATATTTCTGCTTCCATTTTCCTTTTCAGTTAGTTCAGAGATAGAAGAGAAAGTACGAAGTCCCATCTCCATTCAAAATGACAGTAATTTCAGCCCCTATAGCAAGGTTCTTTTGGCATTTTATGACTTCCAAAAAAGCAACTTAAAACAAATAATAAGGAAGAAGTCTCTATAAAAATTAATAAATTTATTTCTGGATGTACTACATCAGAATAATAATTTGCATATTTTCTGCTAACTGCCATTTGCAAATCCTTAGGATGGTTTTCATCCAACTGTGATCATAACAAACCTTTCCATCTGTATATTTTTCTGTGAGAAATCTTCATCAGAATTGTTCCCAAAAGGCCTTATGGGCTTAAAAATCTCAACATGGTTCCAGCATTCTCATAGGAAAAGTGATACAGAATTTAAGAAAAAAATTATAATTGTTCCTTAGGCTTGCTCAGCCATTCCAATGAATAGATCAACTATAATTTTGCTTTGAAAACATTACAATATATATATTAGCAATACTATTTCATTAAATCCTTCTAAGTTCTAAAATATATTTTCTAACACACAATTTATGTGGAATATTTGTCACTTCAAATCTACTAAATCCTATACATCTTTATAAGCAAGGATGATTATTCTGAAAAATAATAATTCCACATTTCTATAGCATTTCTATAATATTTTCTGGAGGCTCCAAAAGTTCTGCCCAGAGAATGGCAAATTAAACACATCAGTGTTCCAGAAGATACGTTAGCTCCCTTTTACCTGTGGGTAAAATGAGGCCATAAGAAGAAAGTCTGCCATTTACTGAGGTATTTCTTACTCCTGGCAATAGTTGCCTGTGGTGTTAGGTACAGATATACTTGACAAGTGATTGATAGGAAAGTCCCAGAGAAAATCCTTGTTAGAATGAGAAAAAGATCTAGATATACTGAATCTCAATTCTGTTTTAACCTTAAAACTATCATTTGACTTTTATTGATGGAATGGGAACGGCTATAGTAAATGACAACAAAAGTTTGTATATAAAAGAAAGATCTTATAGTCTCTTTTGAAACAAAATTCTCACTGAAAAGGAATTCAGGAAAGTACTTCAAGGAACATCTGAACCCATCCTTGTTTACAGAAGTGATTTGCGAATATGAGTCTTTTGGGTTTCCCGGTTCAGTACACAATTCTCCTCTGTTCCAGAAACTTGCAAGTAAAGAGGTAAGCGGAACTAAGGGAATGAGAATCTTTCCAAGAAACAGGAAGATTTAGGAAGGGAGTAAGGATTATCTGAAAAATGCGTCACGGCTTCTTTTAAAATAAGCCATATTTTAAAGTAGGTCATCTAATAAAAATGTGGATTTCCTACTTTCAGAGTGAAATAAACACATCTAAAGGAAAACATTTCAGCGAGTTTTAAACTTTAAGAGTTTTAAGCAAGGTTTAAACTTTAAGAGTGTGCTAAGTGATATACTGAGCAAAAAGAATGGTAGAATCAAAGCCCCATACAGGTAGGGAATTGCTTCTGCACAGACAGCAGGACTTTTTTTGAAGAACGCAAGGACAAGCCATGCGCTCTGAACCAGACAGGAATATTAATCTAAATGAGAGATCTGACTTAATACTTTTATTTATTATTTTTTATGATGTCAGCCAAGCAAACATTTTCATATCAGATTTACCTTGCAAATCCAGTAAGACACATTTCTCATGCGAGGCACCTTGCCAACAGTGGAGCAGTAAGTACCGTGCCCTATATCTAAGAGATAAAGGAAGCACCATACCAGCTAACATCAACAGGCACCGGTATCGCAGGAGAAGGACATCAAGGCATCAAACAATGAAGAAACAAATAAACTTATCAGACACCAGAGTCCACAAGCAGCATGTAGCCATATTTGCCAGTGCAGTCCTAGGACCCGAAACACATCCTAATTTAATAGGAGATGCGATCATTTTTGCCATGTGATAGAGGCTCATCAGTCTAGTCATGTGTTGATGAAGGGGCTGTGGAGAGAGGGAACGAAGGAGGCAGGGAACTCATCACAGTCTGGCAAAACTGTGAATTCAACCACCATCCCACTCCTTGCTCATGCCTGCGGGTGCTTGGAAAAGAGGCTGCAGGAACAGGTTGTGGGCTAGGATAACCGTTAGGCAGGCTGGATCCATCTGATGGGTTGTACTTTGGGGAAAACTGAGCTAAACTATTAAAGAGTTTTAAAGAAAGATTGAGAAGCCTACAGGTGTTGCTGAGAAGTTATACTTTTTTTGCATTGCAGAAAGAATACGGAAGGACCTCCTCATTCTAATAGAGAGTATTAAAGTTATGTGTCCAATACAGGGCTAAAATAAATTCATAAATTAAGGGGAAACGAGTCACACAGTCCAGAAGAAATTTGCAGTGAAACTCTAAAGGAAGTTAAGATAGAGCGATAGTTTTAGAGAGATGGAAATCTGAGTTCTCAGCACTCGCACTGATCTCCTGGTTGATTTTGAGACAGTCACTTCGCCACCCCATGCTTCTATTTCCCCAGCTCCAAAGTTCTGATAAAAATAATTGTCTCACTTGTTAAGTACTTTTGAGATCTGATTTTATTGATAAAAATCAAGGTGAATGTTTAAAAAGAGGAGATGCAAGCAAAGCAAGCGGTATATAATCTGTTGCTAAAGTCTTTATTGGAGGATTAGAGCAAGTGTTGTACTGCTCTTTTAAGAAGACATTGAAAGGGTGAACCCAAGAATTACAGATCAATAAGACTTAATCCAATTCAAGGTCTTTCTAAATGCAAGAAATAATTAAAACCGAAAGAAAAATAACCCCACTATGGTAGTGACAACACAGCTCCATCATGAAAAAAATCCCCAAACATAAATAAACAAGATCGTGCCTCTTAAATCTATTAGAATTATTTTGTTTATGGATAAATTAAAGGAGGGATTGTTGATATTTATATACTTACAAGTTTTACCGTGGTTTTGGACTATTGACTCTGGGAGAAAGAGTCAGGTTTTGAAAGTTTAAGGCACTTTCAGCTGAATGCTCTGGATTGCAAAGGCATGGTGGTGGATTCTAGATTAGCTGGAACCATACAGGAGAAATGTCTAGGTGTTCTGTTAAAACTATAGATTTTGGAGAGCTGGAAAAAAATTTAAAAAATTAAAAAAGGTATCTTTCATTTAAAAAGGCATAGAAAATAATCCACATTATTTCTAATCCACATCCCTGGCTAACCTTCACAAAACAGTAAGCGGAGCTTAGGAGGATCAGAAACAGGGTGACTGGTGGGAGAGAGGGGGACGACTGGAGCCCTATCCAGAGGGTTTTACAGAGAGAAAGGGTCTGGCACAAACTTTGCCTTTTATTGCATCCATAAAAACACCTCGCATGCTGCTGAATTATAGTCCTTCACTTCAGATAGCCTGCAGGCCATACTCATGAACTACAGTACTGAAAGTGCTATAATGTCATCACAGGCATTAATGTCACAATTTCCCCTTGAACATTGTTATAGAGCTCATGAGCAAAGCAGTTTGATTTTCAATAATTTTTGTGATCAGTAGGAAGTACTTCGTAATACTGAAACGTTCAGATTATCACAATAAATAGGCTACAATTTTCTTTCAAGAGTTCATTTAATTATTTAGACTTGTAGAATTACAAGTAGTGCTATGCTGATGAAATTTGGAAAGATACAGTTTTCACTCCTGGAAGAAATGTTTTAGGGGACTTTCCCAAATCACTTTGAGAACTGTGATCTGATTTAAAAGATATTTTACAGAGAGTGGAATGGGGGACTGTGTTGGGCGAGATGAATAATATGGAAAAAAAATCATACTGCCCACTGAAATGCAGTGGAGTTCAAAGAGGAAGGTGATCTCCTATAACATATTTATAGGAATGCTGCAATTAACTAGAGCCTTTTCTGATGTCTAAGGCAGTGCAGCAACTAAAGAGAGTGTAAATTTGGTGTTTACTCAGCATTTAGACAAGAGATTGTGCACTGCGGTACAAAGCAAGGAAAGATTTGATTTGTGATTTTATATTGGTAGATCACAAATTCATAGAGCTCCTATAAGCAAGGAGCCATGATGATTACCAGCTCCTAATAAATGCCTAAACTTTCTTTGATGTACAGATTTTTGTTTCCTTGATAGGAATGTTGTCAGACTAGGTTTCATTAGCCGTGTTTACTTATTTGATATCTTTGCTCATTAAAAAAGGAGTTAATTAAATGAGTCCCAACTAGTGAAAAAAAAAATTCTATGTAAAACAACAAAAAATGGCTGGTTGAAGGGCTCTTATTTAGACAAGATGTTGGCAATGAAAAAAATCCTGTCCCTGTGCAAGCTTTTGCAAAGCATTTTTCAGGACAGCCTTAATGTTGCATTAAATCAAACAAGCAGAGCAGCATGCAAAGTCTTTGCTATGGTATTTTTTAATAGCAGAATTTACCGTAATTTTGAGACAGTCAGGTTTCCCAGATTCCAAAAAGGGTCTGAATGTTTTCAACCTAATCTTTGTGAGGCTCAGGACTCTGCCACAAAGCACAGGTCTGTATCATTAACATAACAGTTCTCAGCAAGTGACAGAAATAACAGCTCGCTTTCTTACAACAAAAGATGCTGAAATACAATCAGCATTTTCTAAACTGTTTTAAAATGCCTCTAAAATAAATATATATGCTTATTTACCTCCAATGCACTATAAAAAATCATGGCCATTTTCTCTTACATTTTTAGGAGTAGTAGCATTCCAGGGTGCCATGGCTAAAGCACACTGATGCTGTCAGAAATTATTATATCAGTGGCTTAAAGATGTCAAAAAGTATCTTTTAACTGATGGGAAAGGAATTTAGCGTGAGACATTTTCAAGACAGAAAACGACCACTTTTTCCTTATATAAGAAAAGGCTGTTAACTTAGGAATCCTCAATTAAATTAGAAGCTTAGAGCAACGTAGCAAAGAGCTGGGTTACAGACAGATCTCTTTTTGTTAAAAAGAGAGATTTTATTAATACGCATTGTGCCATGTAGGAGAATGACACAAGGGAGACCTTTGTTAAGGTTTATTTTACGTAAAAGCAATTTATCCATGGGAGCAGTTCTTATATGTAAATGGTATCCCCATGCGAGCAGCTCTTCTTGGTGGGGGATTGATTCTCCCGACGATGGTAGGCAGCAGCTGTGTCACTGTTCTCTGTGGGCTTCCACTGAGGAACAAAAAGCTGTATGTTATCCAGGTTTTGTAGGAACCCTGCCAATAACATAGAACATCTCCCAACCTCTGTCCCTCCTAAAATGGCCAGTTCCCAGTAGAGGAGAAAATAGGAAATACAGACAACGGTCTCAGGGTCCAAGATTTGTAACTCTCATCAGTGCTTTCATCCACATCAGACTTTTTTTTGTCTTTCTCTAGACCGCTTCAGTTTCATATTATTCTTTATTCTGTCATCCTCCCTTGAGAAAAATAATAGAAGTTACTATTTTCCAAAATTTCACCTCAGTCTCACACACAATGGGTATCTTACATTTCTCTCATTAAAACTAAGGCCTGTAGTAAAAGGATGTTGGTATTAAATTATAATAGTGCCCCTATGGAGGTACATACGTTTATTTGAGCACTCAAAACCATTCAATGTGATTAATATGATTGCAACCAATGACAAGATAATTTAAAATGATCACTAAAAATATCACCCTCGCACATGTTATTTTTAGAGTATCTACAGCAGTAGCAAAAACAGCACAGAGAACCGGGCACAACTTTCACAAACACAGTATAAGATGTGAAATCTAAGAAGAATAAATTAAGTTACTGGCATCTGTTTGTCTAGAAATAGAATCATCTTACAGTATGCTCTGTATAGAGAAGGAAAACATACACTTTTGAAAATGAGTCAACATTTTCAGAAAAAGCCGCTAATTTGGAGCATGTCATATTCTGGTTGCTCAACTCGGACACATGAAGGCTGGTTTGTGCCCTGAGCCCCGCTCCACAATTCAAATCCTCCATCCATGTGTTTTCTCTCTCATCTAAAATGGATAGCATGGCCTCCTATACGTGGAGATCTTAGGCACCAGCCCCCATCTATTCCCTGCTTAGTATCTGCCCAGTGTTGAAAGAAAATAACCATTTTTTAAATGTGTTGATTTTAACCATTAATTTCTCTTAAATGTTGAGAGGAAGGGAACAACCTTTATTTCACTCAATAAAATCCCTATTAAGTGATACTTAAGACCTGTAAAATTGCCTGGGTGGTTGAAAGTCAAGCTACCTTACAGGTCATGAAAAAAAAATATTAGCATGATCTCCAGAAATTACAACTACAGTGACAAAATAATATACGTTAGTATTCACTGTATCATTTTTCTTAATTTTCACTAAAAATTTCATATGCAAAACTCCTGTGTTGTTGTAGGGTAGGATATAGCTTGCACAATCAGGAAAATTCAGTTCTTATTTTTCCTTTTCCAAAGTAAATTAAATTTCTATAGACAAGTACTTTGTCAAGATGCTAATGCCAACAATTTACCCAACTCCACAAGATATGACAGCATGAAGTTATAAAATATGTCAAAAAAGGTAAAGGCCGTGTTTCATGATATTTTCAAAGAGGACATTTCTTTTTAGTTTAATTCATGTTCATGAAACAGCTTTGAAGATGAGAAGTTCTGCGTGTGTGCATTACTGCTTCTATTAAAAATATTAATTTATTTGTGTTTGGGCAGAAAAAGAAGAAATAATGCATGATATTGGTTATGCAGGGTAGGCAATAGGCATTACAGCTGTCTGCTTGTTTTATTTGCTTGATAATATTTTGCCATGAAAATTAAACGTAAATTTCAATAGCAGCACATTCCTGTAGCTTGGCTCACATCTTCCCTCATACACTTCTTGCAGGCTCCTACCCAGGAAAGCGTCAGAGTGATTAATTCTGTTGGACTCAACAGGATTCAAACACAAGCTGAAATTAAACCACATGTATGAGTGTTGACCTAAAAAGAGATGGATTTATGCACTTTTTCATATTTTTTAGAAGAATTTAAGATCAACTGTTATTAAGAGTTTAAGGACAATTACATCATTTTGCAACATCTGTTGCACTATTTTGTCTTACACCTTGTACTGCTACCTACTGTAGAAATACCTGTGCAGGGTCATAATACCTGTGCTTGGTGGGACTCTGAAAAAGCCTGGAGATAATTTGGTAAGCTCAATTGTAAGTATATTGTGATGAAAGCTGTAAGTAAAATCACAATTTTGCCAAAGAGAAGATGAATTTTACTGTTTGTCTTTGCACCATATTATGTTTCTTCATTTCACTTTAAATGAAAGTCAGTCATGACTAAGGACAGCATCTGGATGCTGTTCTGGAGCAAACATTAATGAAACCATATTATTTCATAAAGACTGTCTCATTTTCAGTGTCAGTGAGGCTGGTTTTTGTCATTGATAAGGGCTGTCAGGTCCTGTAGAACTGTATAGTCAGAGACCAAGAGAACCATTGCTAATCAATATGGTTCAACTGAAGTGATTCAAAAAAATTTTGGAATGTAATGGACTATGATAAATCATTCAAAATTTCATACATACGGTTAAAAAAAGGTCTGTAAATATGCTCCAAATTAAATTCTGTAGAACTTTGCCATTAGGTGCAGAGCTTGTCGTATCTGTGGAATGATTTAACTGCTATCTGTTAACATCGATATAATATTGAGAAAAGCAAGATAGCCCCATTATTTTGACTCAGTAGAGTAGGCAATTTTTTCTCTGTCTTTTGTCTACATGATTGTAAATAACTGTTAATCCATTTTCTGGACAGAGTTATGCCTATGAAACTTATTCTAGCAATTTTCCCCAGCTTGAAGTAAGTACATTGTGTTTTAGTGAGTCAATTCTGTTTAACCTAATCATGTTGCATGGTTTGTTTGGTTTGGTTTGGTTTGGTTTTCCTAAGTGTTCCAGATCATTGTTGACACAACTAGAAATATTGGAACATAAATATGAAATATTCATTTCCACTCCCCAGTTAGAAATTAATTTGTGAGAGGTGGCTCAGAAGGACACCTGTGCAGGTGAATGGGGAGACCAGAGTCTTTTCAGAAGTAATCTAAACCCAAAAAAGGGTGGAACATTCCATCCTCCATGAGGTGCAAGAGGTGTTAATGAAGAAATTTAACTCAATTTCCTCCTGAGATGGTTCCTGGAAGAGTTACGTTGTTGATGATGCAAGGTAAGACAGAAAACTTCAGTCATGCTCAAAATATGGAAAAGTCAGACTACTCCCAGAATTTGGTTTCTGTTATAATTTATGATTACACAATGCTCTTCCATTACAGTGTAATTGGACAAGTGAAAACTGCAGATTAATTCACAAATTAATTAATTCGCAAACTGTCATTTGTATTAAACTCACATACAAACTCATAGATTCATGTAAAGTCATTAAAATGATGTGAACAATCAAAGACTATGTTTCACAGTGCCTTTAGACCTCCATTTTACTACACAAAGATGTCATCTTTAAGATTCACTTGTGGTCCATAATTTTTCCATATGAAATGTTAGCCTTATTTTTAAACTAGGAGATGGATGGATGGATGGATGGATGGATGGATGGATGGATATACAGATAGATTTATTTCTACAAATCCTTTTTCCAAAAATGTCAAAGTTGCATCACGTAAAATATCTGGCATCAGCTGTAAAGTTGAGAGCTGATCCTTGAGTAGGTCTCATCCTTTCTGGAAGGTGGTCTGCCAAGTTGGTCTCTTTCCATGACATGGAGAGAGCAGTGCCGCACACTTTGCATCATCAGAAGCTCTCCAAACAAGAGTTTGAACAACTGTACTGGCCAAAGGACAGTAGAGAGGGGAAGGAAGCTGACTTGCATACCTTTATCTGTTCAGCTGTTACTAACAAGGCGAAGAGATGGTTATTACAGATTTGCCCTAGGAAACACTATGTATTTGCCCTCATCTCAAAGCTAAGGAATAAATTTCTCTCCAACTGGTAAGTAACAATCACCTTCATGTTAAGTATTCTCCCAAGATCAATGTTAGAATGGGATCTCCAATCACCAGTTCTCAGTTCTAATCCGAAGCAACCCATTTGTTGTGAATTGCATTGTAATAAACTCAGCTTTGCAGCCCTTTCTCATGCCATGGTAAGATAAATTCTCATTGATTTCTTTTTTGAGTCATCATGTTTTAGACATAACTCTTAATATTTTTTAAGCGTGCTGGCATCACTTCTCTAATGTAAAGGAAAATAAAGTGTGAAATGGACTGTCAAATTCATCTAGGGACCTGCTAACCCTGGGAATGTTAGATGTGTTAAAGGCTTTGAAACATTTTATACCCTTCCAAAAAAAACCAACCCACAAACTGTAACCTCAGAGTCTAAGTCCATTTTTTATGGTCACTGATACGAGTAAATGAAAGCCCTTCCAACACATTATCCATGTCTGCTACACTTCCATTCTCACTTACAACTTCAGAGACCAGTGAAGAATTAAAACATTGTGAGTGAAATTCTGGCCCCACTGAGACAAGAGAGGATTTGCGATTGATTCACTAAGATCACGAATTCTTTGGATTTTTTGCAGCTTCAGTGGCTGTTTTCTTAGTTACCTGGTTATGCTGGAAAATTCATGTTGAGTCCACATGAGTGTATTAAAAATGAGAGTTTTCTTACAATAAAATTTGGACCAACCTTCTGCAATTATTCAGTATTTGTTTGTATTTTTACACTCAGATGTCTTATGAACTCTATTGCCATTGATATAGTATTTCCAAAAACTGGAAAAATTGGTTCTTTCACTTCCATAGCAAATACTAAAGATTTCCATTTAAAAATAATCTTTGTTGTTGTTTAACCAAACACTCTATTTTTAGCTATTGTACTTTAATGGCCAAGCGGATATCTCAGTGTGTTTTACAGTTCTAAGTAAGGAAATAGTGTCATCCCTGTTTTCCAGAGACACAAAACCTTCCCATTCTAGCATGCCGTATTTTTAGGACGTTCAGTTTCATTTAGTGATTCCTAGACTGAGCTGAACAACTCATGAGCTGAGAAGAACTCTAGAAAGTTATTCAGCTCTGTTTCAAAAGTAATAAAAAAGATGAACTGAAGCAGAAACAATGAGCTGTCATATGGGAAGATTATGGTGGAGCTGAAAATTGAACTTAGTTCTCCTGGGTCTCAAGCTAACGGTGCTAACACCTTATCTTCTGTTCCACTCTACCCTAGGCAGCTTCCAACAAAATAAGGGAGAAACTTCTCTGAGAGTTTAAAAGGTGTAAGAGGTGATGAAATGTTCCTAACTAAATGCCACCTTGGCAAGTTTAGAACTTTGCAAAAAAATTATTCAGACTGAATACCTGCCAAAACTCACCTAAATACAAGTAGTCTAATTAAGGCACTGGTCAAGCGCTTTTCGCATGGATTGTTTACTAGCTAACACACCAGAGGAATCAGACGTGTAGGTTCCTGGTGATCAGGCAAACTGAGTCGTTAGCGTAATTTTTGCCCAGAGGTCCTGCTTTTTGACATGTAGATTTGCAAATACAGCTTTATGCCTCTCTTCATTCACAAAATGGGTATGAAGGTTAGGCTTCCCACTAGCCCTACGCCAAGACACAGCTCTGCCATGAACCAAACCATTCCCAGAAAAATTCTTCTGCAGGGGGATGTAATCCCAAACACCCATCTACTCTCCAAGCAAGAACAATGCAGGAGCATCACACATGGGAATTAGCCATCTGCATCAAATTGCCACAACTACCGTGTGCCTTTGCTTGGTGATCCTGGAAGAGCACAGCATTCGGTGGATATCTGAGAGGGCACAAGAGCCTTTCACACGGCTTAGATCAAACAGCAAATTGTTGTTTGGTTTGCCCTGAAACACACTCAGGCTAAAATACAAAATTTCTCAGGAAATTAAAAGGACTAAATATTTGGATTAGGAAGCTATTTCAGTCTTAACCTTTATATTCCTTCAGTGTGGTATCTCCATAATCTTTCTCCTTTTTTTTTTTTGTCTCCCTCAGGATAAAATATTTTGTGCTTCCAGCTGAGGAATGTGGCTGGGCAATGGGGAACCCTGAAGGAGGAAAAGAGAAGAAGTTTTTCCCTTCAAATGCCAGTTCATTTTAACTGCCTGCATACTGCCTTCCTCCGTAGGAAAAGGATACTTGGTTGTTCACAACTACGCATAGGGCTCCCCTGTTCTGTTTTCTGCCCTCTGTGATGTTTGAATTGTGTTTGTTTACAGTAAATAGTACAGTATAGTGTATGTTTTATATAAAATAATCCAGTGGCTGTGTGGCAGAGGGGAAAGTACCACAGATGGTGAGGTGGAACCAGAGGAAGGGAGGGAAAGATGGAAAGAAACTGTGCTTTCCTTGCACGCGGCTGTGCTTGCTCAGCTGGAGGAAGCTTTGGGTTTGCAGGATGGTGCAGGTAGGAGGGAGTCAGCGCAGTCCAGGAGACGCTTGAAAGGAGCAGGGCATAGAAATGATGTCAGCCTCAGGGGTGATGGAAAGCAGGATGCTTCCTAGGGAACTTGGAGAAGCCCCGACAAAGGGAACCCCTGGAAGGTGCCGGGTTGGAAAGCGAGACTGGAAGCAAAGACTTGTCCTGAAAAGACATTGGGAGATTTGTTTTCAAATCTTGGTATTTATATGCCTCCTCCAGTGTGCTGCTTAGAGAGTTAACTGGCTGTAGTTTATCAGCCTGCATTATGCCAAGGCTGGGAACCTTCTGATGTGTTGGTGTGCTCACCTCAGAGACAATACTGATCAATTCTACCCCAGGGCTCTGTTAACTGGAGTTGTGTCATATTCTTTTTTCCTAATGTGGACAACAAGCTGTTTCTGGATTTCCAGCTGTTGCTATATGACAATATCTATGGAAACGGTTTGGTTGTTTGCGTTTAGAGGTGCACCAGAAAATTCAGGAACTATCTACTTTTTTTGTTTGCTTGTTTGTTTTTTTAACAAATTAAGCCTTACAAATCCCTACTGTAGACCACACGGGGATTTCAGATATTTGGCACTAGATCTTTGTTTGCTATTTATTTTTATCTCATTTTTGTGGTGGGTGGACCCTGGCTGGATGCCCAGTGCCCCCCAAAGCCGCTCTATCCCTGCCCTCCTCAGCTGGGCTGGGGAGAGAAAGTATAACAAAAGGCTCCTGGGTCGAGATAAGGACAGAGAGAGATCACTCAGCAATTACCATCATGGGCAAAGCAGAGTCAACTTGGGGAAATTAGTTTAATTTATT
>NW_009601359.1:2095-15302 GCF_000690535.1 Cariama cristata | reverse complement strand
GCAATTGTCACTCTCTCCTGCGAACTTCAAACCTGAAGGTTTAAATTTAAATGTTTATCATGTGTCCATTTATGTAAGGGCGACAAGACATGCACGGTTTGGTCAGCCCCAGCACGTGGGCTTTTTCATGTAGTTCCTAAAACTTCGTCAGGTTGGTCCCTTGACCTGGGACTGTAGATGTGTGATGTCAATGGCCATTTCTTTGCTTTTGTTTTTAAAAATCTGAAACTCTGTGTGCCCCCACAATATGTCTTACATTTGAAAGTCTGGAATCAGGATTCTGCAGTGTAGTTTGTCCTCATTCATTGTAGCATTCCTGTATGAAATTCCGGGTTTTGGAAATCTCATGAGTGTTTTTTTTAGAGTTGTAACCTAATTTGCAGATTTAAGGGCACATAGGGTTTCTACTGATAGCAATCAGAATTCTACATCTTTGGACATTTGCCAAGCACTATTAAAAATAAAAATGACACTTTAAGGGTATAGGGGAAATATTTATAATTAAACTTTTTTAAAAAAAAAAAAAAATCAGGAGAAAATGTCTAACATGAGGCTAGGAGGCTGAGGTGCTGACAACAACACTGAAATCCCAAAATGTTTGCACTTTGTTGTAGTTGCGAATCTACAGGAATTTACAAATCACATACCAGTGCTTTATGAAGAAACAAATTAAGAATGTCTGGTTTTAAGTTTAGTCATAAGCTTAAAGTTCAGACCATATTTGTCAAAATGTTTGCAAAGCTTCATAATCTGGAATGATCCTATGTTTGGTTTTGAGCAAACATGGACTAATTTTACGGCATTATACTTATCATGCAAAACTGATCTTTCCATACTTGTATTTTTCTTTTTCTTTTTTCTTTTTTTTTTTTTTTGGGAACTTGAAATGTAGCATTCAGTTATTTTTGTGTGCATGTCTGTCTGTCTCCCATTTTCTGTAGAGTCAATTTACAGCTCAGAAAACTCTAAAAAGACAAAGCAATTGTTAGATAAACTTTTACTGAAAAATGACCTACACTTCCTACAGGAGTGTTTTGGGAGGAGAAGAAACATGAGAACGTGAGTCTGCTGAGTTGTAATTCTGTTTTTATTGCGGTTCAGTGTCATCCTCTTCGCCTGCCTATATGTCTAATTTAAAAGGCCATTTTAGTTCATAAATTACAGGTGCAGATGGTAAATTTTGATGTAATTAAGATTGCTGAGCACTTCTCATCATAAAGCTCTATTTTTGGTGGTTTAAACTTTGCTGAATTTTTGACATTTGATTTGAAATTTTCCATGATGTGTGCCTGCTTGGGCTGGCTCCTGGGATTGGGGGCTGATGCAAAGGAGGGAAGGGGTGCTGGTGTGGGTGGGAATTTAGCCAAAATAATGAAATCATTTCTGAGAACAAAGCTAGGAAAAATAGCATCTAAACTTAAAAAACCACCTAAATCTGATGACCTTTAAAAGAGCATCAGGAACCTTGTGTTTTGAATTGGACACACCAAAGACTTATGGGGGTGGTCTTCGTGTCAGGATCACTTCTGATACCTCTCTGCATTTTGCATATTCATTTGGAGGAAGGTTTCATGTCCAGAAACAGTTTCCAGAGGCTTTCTGGAGCTCTGCTTTAACCTCCCTCGTTTTCGTTGTGTGTTCCTTCTCTTCAGTGCTGGAGACCATTAAATGCTAACGGGCACTGGCCAGGCAAGGATGTTCAAGGCTCTGTGTGATCTCCTCTCTTTAAATGAGGAAAATATATAGCAACCTGCTAATCCATCTGTTGGGAAGCTAGTGTTTGAATCTGTCATTCATATCCCTGTATCTTTTAAATCAGGAAGGTTGTCAAGCATAGAGTTTCACGATTCCTTTATGTAAGGTTTTTGAGCCTACTTTCTATGCAGTTACAAAAGTAAGGCTTATTGGCACATTGACAGAGGGAGTCCACGTGGGCAGAGTTTTCCCAGCATCGGGCACAGTGGGAGAAAACTGGGAGAAATTTCACCCACGCTTAGGGTGGGGGAAGGTAACAGTGAGCTTCCTGCGGCGTGGGAGGGTGCCGGGGGAGCAGGAGACCTCCCCTCGCCTAGGACAAGTGTCCTTGCTGCCCTGTCCCTCTGCCACCGCTTGGCGCAAAGCAGCCCGAGAGCAGGATCAGGCCACCTGCGGGAAGGGGTTCAGCCCCGCAGCCCCCGGTGGGAGCGGTGCAGGCACGGGCAGAGCCCCGCCAGCGGTTTCTCCTCCCGGCGCAGGCAGTGACAGTGACGCTGTCTCCCATGAGCAGATCTCCAGAGGCGCGTTCAGGAGTTGGCGGCAACGGCTGTGTTGGAGAATGTTTTGGGGTGGGTTTCTTGCGGGAGGGATGTGGCTCTCCCGGGCTTTGCTCTGTATAAATGTGTGGTTAAAGGCACTGAAAGTTTGAGATTTAATTATGAGTTTGAGTTTTGATTTCTTCAGTGTGTGTTTATGTGCCAGATAGATGTGCATGGGTAGAAATTCTGTGGCCAATGTATGATAGAGAACTGATGGGAAACCCTGTTTTTATCTTGATTTTGTATCATTTACGTAATGGTAGACAGGGGAAAACCCAAAACACTTGCAAACAATTGGTCTTCTTTCAGCTTACCTTCAGTTGTGAGAGAAGCATTCAAAATCAATGACAGAGGCACAGTAATGACCAAATGATACAAACTAGTCCCAAGTGAGTTTTTTCTCTCTTTGCATGCGACTGTCACAGTCGCTGATTCAGTATTGAGGTGTGTCTTTGAGGAGCCATTTTTGAGTGGTGTCCTTGCCGTCCTTTAATCATGTAGCCAAGAAGTTTTTTTTCATGTACGATCATGTATGAACTAACAAGTTTGGTATTTCCTTTTACTGCTTTTCATGACTTTCATTGACAGACTGAATTTTTTTTATCCCATTGTAATGTCTGCATTGTAAATGAAAAATGGGAGTGATCTTGTGAATTCTGAGCAAAGTAGCTATTTCTGATGAAGAAAAAACTGAATAATATATTTATTTCAGAGCATAAGGAGGTAAGATGTGTTCAAGGTAGCCTGTGTCACTGAGCCTGTTGGAGAGTGGGGATCTGCTCTGCTTGGCACACAACGATGTGTGAACTCCACATACTACGGGTAGATAACCATGTCCTGGGGATCTGCGGCATCGGCAGCCAGCAGAGCACACCCACCTTCTGGCAAAGAGCGAGTAGCTCCTTAGCCTGTCCTGTCGCCTTTCATCAATTATCAAGGTTTAGTTTTAATTCTTTGAACTGTTTTACAGATACACAGTGTCCTGAAGTGACGATTATTAGACGTGCTAACAAAGATTTCTCATAAAAATAATATAGGACTTATTTATTGGGATGAGATGGGAGAATAAGTGCACAGGTGTTGGCAGATAGAAACTAGCCCTTCCCTCCTGTCCCTTCTGTGTTAAAGTTAGCAAATACAAGGGGGGCTCCCCCGTTACATTTGCCCATTGTGACTGTGTGGCCTTGTGTTAGGTGGATTAAAGTGGCATCTGCACCCTCTTAGTGAGTTGTTTTTGTTGTTTTTTTTTTTTTATAATAGAGAAAATTTTTTGAGATGCAAATTAAACTCTGTGGGAGCCTTACTGCCCATTTCTACACAACCAGGATTTTTTTATATGTCGAGGCAGCTGTGGAGTGAGCTTTCTGTCCTGAAATAGTGTTTGGAGGAAGGATTTCCATTTGCTAGGTTTAGCTCTTTTCCTGAATAATTGCTATGCTCTATCAGTGGCAGAGAAAACGGTCCATTTTGAAGCCTTACACCACGATATTGGCATAAATAACCCATTGCACAGTAACCGCAGCATTGTCATTTGTCCGGTGTAATGTTGAGTTGGCTTCTGGGTAGATAGCTGTGCAGTATCGCTAAAGGCTAGGGCAGGTTTATGAGGTAATGCATAGTTTAAAATGTGAGGTGTTTGTGGGCTTTTTGAAGCAGATTTATGCCACCACACCTGGGTGCTATCTCAAGGTTTTGAACAGCAGAACAATGTCTCCTTGCAAAGGGATAACCGGGGACTCGACCAGGCTTGGGGGAGAGAGGCTGAAATGTGTGAGCACGACAACTTCCCTGCGCAAATGTATGTGTTTGTCTCTCAGCAGCCGGCGATGCAGGCTTGTTCTTCCCAGGGGCACCACGCCTTTGTGAGAGATTCCAGGTCCGATTGAATAACTTAGCTCTCCTAAGAATAACCAGACCAAATCCACCTTCTTGTTCCCGGAGTGCCATGGAGGGAGTCAGGAGTAAGTTGGGAGGGTGAGCTGCAGCTGGGGACTGGGTCGCTGTCGAAAGGGAACCTTGTTTAGCTCTGGGTTACCCATAACTTTCACTGCAAGAATTTTAGGGAAATTCCTCCAGGTGGAAGGTTGACAAGGCAAGAGCTGGCCTGTAGTGTGACCACAAGACTTCTGGGTGTCTGAAGAGCTGGCTAGGTTTATCTGAGGTGTGATGCGCTGGGGAAGGTGTAAAAGAATTAACTTAACCCAGTGCGGGGGAAAAAAATTGGCCCCATACCTTTCCATCCTGGTTCATATAGCAAAGTAAAGAGTGAGGCCGGGGAAATGGAGCAGAAGCTTGGTTTAATAATGGTGTTATACTTGTCACTCACAGGGTCGCAAATTGCGGTAGGATCGGGAGTCACAAAAGCGTTTTCTGACTAGTGAGCTATCGGAGGAAGATTTTTCAGAGCAAAGTAAAAGCTAGAAATTTAGTGTCACTTTTGAAAAAGTATGTTGGTCGGCATCCTTTCCCCTGGGTGCCTGTATGCAGATTTTTGTTGTTCTAGTATCAGTAATCTGGTGGGGTGAGGAGACAATCTTGCGATATAAATATTTTTTTCAAAGCTTGCAAAGTAATTAAAAAGTTATACAAATATGTATTGTGGAAGTGTTTTCATCTCTGTATGCCAATGTGCTTTCACAGCCACAATTACTTAGATTTACGTAGACAATTTCCAAGCCATGCCATGTAAGGAACTAAATGTTTTTGCCATAAATGACAAAGAATCTCCCACAAAGCAGCAGATTCCCTTCCCCAACAGGCCATTTCCCTTGCTTGGAGGGAAGAGCCTGCAAAGTCTCAGTTTGACAAGAGTCAGGGAGCTCTGAAAGAACTGTATAAATAATCTTTTATGTATTTTCTTTAAAAACCACAGCCAAAACGCAGCCTTCCCCTGCAGTCCCTAAGGGCTGGTTTGGGCTGAGGGTCCCGCAGCCCCTGCCATCAGGTGAGCATCCAGGCTCCCCAGGTGTCGGGTGCAGGCTGCTTTCTGGGCTTGGGGTGCAACCACTCTTGAGGCAAGCAGGAAATGAATGGAGGTAAATATGCTCCAGAGAGGTGTGTTTAAACTTGGCAGAGTTGTCCAGTTCTTTAGTTGAAATATAACCCTGTATGATGGCAGAATACTGTTACTGTACATTGGTGGTCTCAGACCAAGAGGAGTTACCCACAGCCTTGGGGAAGGTTTAAAGACTGTATATTTAAAAATCTTTCACTTTGAGAGATTATCTGTTAGGACTAAAATGAAGCAGGGTGGCAGAAAGGTGAGGCACATGTAACTTCTGTTTTCTGTACCTATTATCTTCTTTGTTAAGTAAAATGAAAGCATTCAGCTACCAGAGTTGCTGCTTGAAAGCTTTTGTGGGTACTTTATACACTGGTGTGTTTTCCCTGTACAACAATAAACTCAAGCAAAAAAAAAAAAGCTGCGCTGAAAAATGCACTTAAAAAAGAGATTATATTTATATACAGAAGGTTGGTGGCTTTCATTTATTACCTTTGTACAGAGAGAAATGCTTTATCATCATGCCAAAACCATGAGAAAACCAACAAATCATTCTTCCTGGATTTAAATATACCCCAGAGTTTCTAGACAGCTCTACTTGTGCATTTTCAAACGACTCCTTGAGTGTTCTTACCTCCTTCTGCAGCAACGTCAAGGGAGTTACTAAAATCTCAGTCAGTTTGGTATGAACATTTTTTGCGTACATTATGTTATTTCAGAAAAGTCCTGAGAAATATGGTACAGTGTAACTGTGCTATTTAGTTTATAGAAGGATCATCTTTAAACACCTGCTTATATGGAGCATCACATTTTATAGAAATATTCTGACATTTGGTGCCCAAGGGTGACGAATAGTCATGTTTAATTCTTAATTTTATGGAAAGTTTCCCTTAAGGAAACCTATATATCTCTCTCTAATTTTACCAAGGGTTTTTCAGGCTTTGTACAGATCTTTGAGGATTTGATGTGTGGGTTTTTTCCCCTTTTTTTTTCTTCCCCTGATCTTCCCCCCCCCAGTTGTTGGAATAGAGTCCTTCCTTAAGCTGCGCGTTGCCTTCAACTCTTTTCTTTGTGACCTGGTAAATACAGGAGAGAGCTTTCCCTCAGGGTCTCAGTCCTCTTTTTGTGGGCTGGTGGAGGCCAGGGCAGAGACTTGTGCTGAACTTCCTCGTGTTGCTTCTGTGGGGTCTGCTCCAGTCAAGGAGGAGGTATCAGTTGTTCCCATCGTCACCTGTGTCGTGCCTGGCTTCGTGAGAAACAACAGCACATGCGATTGTGGGGTCTGTTGGATAATCCTTTCAGAGAACCATGGCCTGGAGCTCCAGAATGTGTTGTTCCAGTTATTCCTCTCTCTTTTTTTTTTTTTTTTTTTTTTGAGATCCGGATAGGTCATATCACACCATAATGCAATCAGAGCATCAGCTGAAGTAGCACGTAGTAAATATATCGGCAACATGCAATAATGTTTTTATACAGAGAAACAGCACTTGATATTTTATGCTGAAACATTTTTTTCCATTTTATTACTGGTTCTCATCTGTTCAGTTTCTGAGACATTTGCATTCTTGAATAACTTTCTGAAATGTGCATTATTTTACAGACCTGAACCTACACTATGTTTATACTTTCCCGAAGTGTGTTTGATCTTCTGGATTTAGAAATTTCAACCTCACTTGAAGTTTTCAGCTTGAGATGCAGTTTTTGATACAGCTTTTCTTTAAAAGGTAGGCAGAGGAAAAAATAAATAATGGGATCAAGGCACACATTTGCAGCAGACAGTGCAAGAGTAAACTCCTTTGCATAGAACAGATTTTTTTTTGACTGGCAGTTGAACTGTGAGCTAGTTTGACTTAAAGTGTATGGTATTCTGCAGAGGTGATAGGGTACAAAGCAAATAACAAATACAAACATGATACTGAATATATTACGGCTGGTTTTTCTCTTGGTCACATCTGAGTTCCTTCTGAATCTTTTATAAGAGCTATATATTTTTTTTGATATAGAAGTGTAAAAAATGATTAGCAGAAGAAAAACAACCCAGAAAATCCCTGTGCAAATATAACTTGACGCCTTGTGCCACTGCCTGCCAAGCTCACTTTTAAGACCTATACATTTCCTGGAATAATTTTCTTTAGTGATTTCATTAGTTAAAATCATGTTTGGAAATGATATAAGCATTAACAATAACCATATGATTATAGAGACCACCTTACTGTAGTTAACCGTGTGAACAAAGGAGGTGAATAAAGGCTTTACAATTTTGTAGTATCTGTCAAAACCTATGAAGCCAAAAAACGTTATCCCGATATACATGTTTGTGTAAAAAACAACAGCAGAGTATCTGCACACAAACATGTTGAGCTGTGGAGGTGCAATTTCTGAATCGGCAAGGATTTTGAAAGGAAATGTCAAGCTCATTAGGAGATCAGCAATGACAATGTTTTTGAGATAGACAATGAAACTCTTTTTGCTAGAAACATACAGAAAGATCCATGCTGCCACACCATTCAGCAAGAGTCCTACTATGAAAATTAAACTGTAGACCAGGGGAATGACTGTCTTAGTTACTACTGTGCTGTGGCTGCAGTTGTTTTCCGAGGAGTTTGTGCTGGAGTTGAACATCTTACAATATCTTTGTTCCTAGAAGCAGAGAAAGATTATCTCAGTAAGATAAAATGGTGCTATGCTTTCCATTAATTAGTATAAGATTTCTGCTCTAATTTCAAAATGGACTTGGCATACTTATCAGAAATGACCACATTTCCAAACCGTATCATTTCCAGCAGAGTCACGTAGTGAGTATTTTCCACATGGTACCATCTCACTTTTTGATGATGTTCAAGGCCATACTGCTGTTTTGAACAGAGAATCTGTTTGCTTCTCCATTTGACTTCGATCTATTGTCTTCAAGGCCTGTGCTGCCCCTTCTCTACGGGTATAAGTCTATGCACTGCGAACTAGGAGGGGTCTGAGCCATGGTGATTTTGTGGCTTTAAATACATCTCATTAACCCTTACAGACCAGTATGTATTTTTAGCACTGGTTTACCAGGAAGCATGTGAGGGATATGAATATTCCTTGTACAAGTGTTCTGTTTTGTATGCAGGCATAAAACCCGCTCTTCTGTTAGTGAAGTGTGGAAATATCTACTGTATGCCAAAATTGTCTAATGTTCATTTGAAAGACACTCGTATGTGCAGCTAGCACAGTTTGCTTTAAACTTTTACTTTTAGTAACACGACCCACAGGAGTGTGTCTGTGTCTTAGCATAATGTAGGAGCTAGAGCTGTCCTCTCAAGTAATTCAGATTTAAATTTTAAAGGCTCTCCAAGAAGAAATCACATCTGCTGTCTGCTTTTCTTTGACAGAATGTTTACGGGGGTGGATTGTCCTCTATCGGGAGGGCAGAACAGATATAGATATAATGCTGCTGTATTTGGTAAATGAAAACCTAGGCAACTGGAAAGTAAGTGCCATGAAGCTGGGGAAAAAACCTCACCTTCTCTTTTAGAAAATAAAGAATTTCCTATTGCCACAATTCAAAGTCAGTAGCTGATGCCTCCGTGTAGCAGATTGGAACCTGAATGCAACCTTGCAATAACTAGAAATGGATATTTTCTTTCAAATAGGTGAAATTGTTTCCTTTGGTATATTGTTTTCTGTATCTCTTTTGCAGACACTGTAAAGGCCGACCAGCTTAGATGCTCTTCTGGCACTTGCATGGAGTAAGTGGGGCAATGGAGGAGGTGTTACACATGTTCACGCCCAAAGCCTGCAGTTAATCTTTTCCTGGTAGGCCTCCCATACGAGGACCTGCCGTCCTATCTTTATGTTTAAGCTCTAGTCATCAAGGCATTTGTTTTTCTTCAGTTGGGTTTTTAAAAGAAAAAGATGGTGTGGAGAGTGGGTGTTATAACCACTGTGTGAATAGGTGCGTTAGGATTAGGAGGTAATAATGCATAGGGTTTGGGGTGATATTGTTAAAACTAGAAGGATTTCTTGGAAAAGCACCAATAGTGAATGGCATTTTTATTTAAGATGGTAACACACTGTATTTAAAAACTCTTCTCTTCCCCTTGCTGTCTGCTGTGTATGTGTTCTCTTCCTCCTGTCAGGCTGTCTAAGCAGGACTCTCTCTCTGCGTGCGATGTGTTTAGAACTTGTTCCTGCTCTGTAGGGTTTCCTAAAGCAAAGTACCTGGTGGCAGATCTTTCTACGCTTGGACTTAATAGCAGATATTAAATGGCTTGGGAAGTTCATGAAGTATTCCTTATACTGAGGCATCATACAACAAAGGATTATTTCAGAACTATGTGGTTAGAGATGTGGATATTAAAACTTTGTAAAGTGTATTGTGTCTATGCAGCATGGAAGACACCCTAGACAAATATTACATTTGATACCAGCAGATTTATCAACTGTCTGTGGCTGAGAAGGAGGCCAAAACCCAAGCTAGACTCTGTAAATCTTTCAGTGTCAATGGTGTGTCCTTACCTTTCTTGATTTGACTGCTGTGGTGCTCTTTGTTAAGGGTCTGGAGCAGCTTCCATTCTTAGGCACAGGGCCTCCTCTCTTGCCGGGAGACCTGTGTGAGAGACAGGAAAATACAGTTGTTAAGAGTTGTGTATTGTTAACATGGGACAGTGTAATTCTGTGGTGCTGAGGGATTCCCGCACCGCAGTGCCTGTTTAGATCATCTAATGATCAGTTCTGCAGACAAGTCTTCAGATCTCTCAGGGGGACTTCAAAATTGGTTAGGGATAGCCATAGAGCAGTCGCGTTCAACCTAAAGCCCATCACTGCAGGGGTAAGGCTAGAGGCTTTTCTGTCTCCCCTGCTGTGTATCACGTCATATGTGTTCACGATCAATTTTATCTGCTCTTTTTGTCACCTGGTCACACACTCAGCTCCTTCTGAAAGGCCTTGTCCTTACTGTGCTGAATAATCCTGCACTGACAGTGAACACTGTCACCTTGCTAGCCTGTTCCCTCCATCAGTCGTGGGTCCTAGTGTGGATCCTGTAGGAGCTATGGTGATGTGGTACCACAAGGTCTAACTCCTGTGCTCTGGTAAAGATTTGGTCTGGCACAGCGGCCTTCATACAGCTGCTTGGTGCTTCTGGATCCTCACAACCACAGCTGCCCTCCTCTGCTCATTTGTGGACTGCAGAGATGGGTTGGGTGTAGTTGGCAGGAGGCATGCTTCTGCTTTACAGAGGAGCTGCCCTTTCATCCGTGTTCTGGTTGCATTCTCGTTCAAGCTGCCTTTAAACCTTCGTGATGAGAACGTCCTCTTCTCTCCTGAGAAGGTGAGAACTTGCAACAGATCCACCAAGTGATACGCCGCTTGAAGCGAGCGTAGATATTCACTCCTCATTCCACGTTGGGGTTCATCTGGAAACTGAATACTCCTCATTTGACGTTGGGTCAATTAGGTTGGCGGTAGGTCAGTTTAGGACCTTTTTGTCCAAATGCTACTTGAGGTGATGACTAAGCTTAAGGATTCTTTTTCCTTTTCCCCAATTTTTGAAACATTGCTGGTTTTTTTTGCTTCTGCGTAACTGCTGCTATTTGCTGACGTGATTTGGAGGGTATGTACTAGCACCAACAATTTGTGATTTGTATGTGAGAATAACCTTTCATACTTGAGCAACAAATTTTCATGTTCAAATGCTTGATCCAGCATAAAGTCTATTTATTCTGTGTGAATAATGCAAACTAGTTGTGCAAAACCAGCAAACTTGATTCACCAAATTAACAAGATTGATTTGGTAAAATATATAGAAGTTTTGAACTTCTTCTGTTTGCAAATCCTGTTGTCTTGGCAAAATTCACAAAAGGAAAGTTGTATAGACCATTAAAATTTCTTAGTTCCTTCTGTATTCAAACTCCTGTGCTACCATTTGTAACCCTTCCAATATCATTAAGGCACTTTTTCTTGACTTCTGTAATACAGCTGTCAGATTTCAAAGTTCATGGCTGCTTTACTGAACATAAGAATAATATTTACAAGTTTGTGGTTTGTTTTATTTTTTTTCCTGAATGTACGAATGTTCTGTAAGTTTGAGTGCACATTTTTAGCTATTTATGGAAATTGATGTAGCTGCTTGATAAATAAATACACAATGCAGTTACTGGGTTGGGAATTGTTGAAAGTGGTCACCGTCCCCAGAAATTTTTTCTGAACTGCAAAATGGAGTTTATCAGGGAAGATGATCATGCCAAATGTTCTCTCTGATGTTATGAGAAATGTAGAGGAAGAGGAAGTGGAATACACAAAACACAGCAATTGCAAATTGTGCTGAGTTGTGCTAAAAGAAGAATCTTTTTTTAAAGTTTTCTTTCTAATGTGCTAGGAATATCGGTAGTGATCTGAACTTGCAGTCCTGGCCACACTGGTGTAATCCAGTCGGAAAGCAGCCCCCAGTTTGGATGTGCATCCCTGGCCACGACGGTGCGAGCTGCCCGCCCCGCTCCCCACAGCTCCCGCTCTGAGCAGAGTGCCTGGGCGCACTGCTGGGGGTCTCCTTGGGGGGCTGAAAAGGGTGGGCATGCTCACTTGTTCGTTAGGAGCCAGACCAGCGGAGGGGAGTGAAAGCAGGGCGTGCTAGCTGTGACTTGCAGGCGGTGGGATGGTGTCCCAGCTCTGCGGGTTGCTCTCGGAAGGCTCAGAGCTGGCAGGGTGAGGCAGGGGCTGTCCCAGGGAAAGCCCTCTCTCTCCTCCTCACCTGGGCCCTTCTCAGCCGGTGCGTGCTCAGGGCTGGCCTGCTCCCTTCCTCCACCTCCACAAAGGTGCCCGACCTGGCAGCTGGTGGGGTGCGTGCCGGGGTGGAGACGTTCAGGGTCCACGGCTGTAATTGCTGGTCTTCTTTGGAAGGCATTTTTTGCGGTGACTGTGGAGATCTGTTGGTACGTTTGACTTCTTGCAAGTTTGCCAAGAGACTAAGATTTCATTATTTTTCTGTTCTTATTATAACATTTGTGATAAGGCAATGTCTGGATTTTAATACTTAAGAGAATAAAAGTATGCAAAATACACTGTACTATTTCAGCCCTTTAAAATGGTGTATGGGGCAGTAGTTGTTCTTGTTTGTCATAGATGCACAGAATGTAGTGGAGGAAAATGGGGTCAATAGTTGAATTAGGATGACAGAAAAAGTAAAAATAGCATTCCTGTCACAGGAAGTAGTAAGCGAGTAGCTGTGAGGTAGCATCGTACGTGGTGGTGCTCAGTGCACGCTTCCTGCGGCGTGGCTCGGAGAAAAGGGGGATCGATAAGTGCGGCGGTGACTTCCAGGGGCTCTCGGTTCCTTGCTGCTGTGCCTTCCAGCTCATGCTTTCAAGACCGCTCGCGTCTGGTGTGAGAGGATGGAGGGCTGAGTGAGCCATGTTACTGCTCAGGCCGCTCCTCGGGGTGCCGGTGAGAGTAGCGTTCCCTGGGAAAGTGGCTGGGGAAAGCCGGGGGGCCCGTGGACGGCGCCGCGGCTGCGTCCCCATGAGCAGCAGTGCTCCCGCCGAGCCTTGGTGACGCTGTTGGAATGTCCTGTCTGCAGCTACCGTTAGTGAGGGGAGGAACAGGAGTGCGAACAACTCTTTGCATCTTAACAGTACTTCTCACTTTTGATCGAAAAAGGCAAAATTCAGGATATTCTAGTGAGGAGGTCGCAGTTGGTGATGGAAGGAGGTATTTTTTTCATGCTATGCTATTTTATTTACAAACTCCTGACTTCCCAAACGTGGGATGAATCAAACAAAAAGCTGAACTTGGACCTCTTCCAACTCGGAACACCGTCCTTTGGGGCTTTCCTAACATCGTATGCTGGTCCTGATGGTGCTGCTGAGCCTTGTGAACTGTCTTGCCTTGGGTACCGTCTGCTTTTTCCCTCCCTTGTGAGTAGCATCCCCAAGCCCTA
>NW_009601359.1:0-2030 GCF_000690535.1 Cariama cristata | reverse complement strand
GGTGGAGTCATCGTCCCTGGAGGTGTTCAAAAAACGTTTAGATGTGGCGCCTTGAGACATGGTTTAGTGGGCATGGTGGCATCAGGTATACGGTTGGACTTGATGATCTTTGAGGTCTCTTCCAACCGTGATGATTCTATGATTCTATGATTCTGGCAGTGCCCCCAGTTAGCACCACTAATGCCTGTGCAGGGAGCGCAGCCCCTGGAATGACCCGGCAGGGAGGGACCCCATGTCACCTGGCAGGGGCGCAGCACCCTGACCACCATTGCAGCCGTCTGCAGCCCTTTGCTTTGCACTGGGCAGCAGCAGGTCCTAGCCTGGACTGTATTTTCTTCCTCCTCTCTTAACTGAAGGGACCAGTAGACTTGCTCAATTTGGAAGAAATTGGCTATATCATCTAACCCTTAAAATGTTATTTTGACAAAAAACATGGAATAAAGCCATGACATCTTTTTATTGGGACTATGTTTGCCCCTGGCTGCCTGTATTCTTTTGGTTGGTTGTATAATTCTTGAGTAGGGGTGTGAAGATTTGAACTTTCTGTAACACAGCCTATATTCATAAACCCTTATGATTTTGGGATTGTATCTGTGTTTCTCATTCCTTATATTTGCAAAAACAATTCTCAAGCTTGTGAGTTCAGTGCATTGCAAACATTTCCTGCCAGTGGTTGGGCTGAGAGGCCTCCCATCGACACCTTTCAGAAGTATACAGTGTTGCTGTAGAGAGTCTTGATCTTTTTACGGTTGTGAATGAATTCTTGTTTCCAGTTGGAAACAAACCATCTCTTTCTAGAACTGATGCAGATCTGAGTACTGAGCTTTCGTTCTCCTTGCTCCCCTCCTTCCTTCTTTTCCTCCCCACCTGCTCACCCTTTAAAAAAAAAACACAAAGATGTTGCAAGCTGACACTTTCAGGCAACCCAGCGATGAGGAAAATACGCGTTCCTGTCCCCAGGCTGGATCAAAGCGCTGTGACCATACTGTCCTGCCCGGGCGGGAGGCAGGGATGCGGGTGAGCGAGGGGACGTGGGGAGGTACCCGAGACCTGTCAGCCCCGCGCCTTCCGGCGGGCCTGCCGGAGGGGGGTCTGGCTGCCCCCAGAGTCTCACTCGTCGCCCTCCTGCACATCGCTGCCGCTGAGTTCACAAACAAAGCTCGAGTAAGAGACTGACTGCTGGGGAACTTGGCAGGAGAAAACGTGCCACATGGAATGGCATCAGTCAGTGCCGACAGCGTTTAGCATTGGTAGCGTTTATAACAGATTTTCCTGACCGGAGTTATTACATCAGTTAGATCATACGTGATGTTTTCTTGGCATGTATGATTAATTTCTGGTGTTCTGAAGGACAAAGTGGGTGAGGAGAGCCAACAGGTATAAAGAGCAGCTGTAGATAAGACTGTTTATTTCTTGTTAAAATAGCAGGCCCTTTGAAGGGCAGCGCAGGCTCGTTTGGTTGCAATGTGAGGACACCTCAAGGGCAGAATTTTATTTCTGTCTTGCAAAACCCACCAATAATTGTTTCATTTCTTCTTATTGTCCAGGAGTCTCTACACTACTTTTGAAATCTGAAATTTCACAGCCTAGTTTTCCTGACAAGTTAAATTTTTCATTCTATTTTTTAGTTCTGATTTTTTGACAAGGGTCTAAATTATTCTAAACCCACACAAAGGTCTAAATTATTCTAAAACCACAACCTTTTAGCATTAAAAGATTAGAGTCTATGAAGTATCTGTGCAAACCCTGATATTCACACAAACTTGGGCAATGCTTTGAGCTGTTTGCATGTAGGATCGTTTTCAGATGTAACCTAAAGAGTCCGTTTTTTTTAATTAAGCCTCAAAACCCCCCACCGAGATCCTGCCTATCCCCCATCAGTTGTAGTGTCTGAATTAGGGAGCAGTGGATGTAAGTGGAGAAGTTAGGGCCAGGGTATTAGGAATGACGAGTTTATGATTTGATATTAGAGGATTAAACAGACCAGATTTTAGAAGCAGCTGTTCTGTCAAATTTGGAATTATTCTAGT
>NW_009601358.1:1132-1350 GCF_000690535.1 Cariama cristata | reverse complement strand
AAGGGACAGGGGAGGGCTGGGGGGCACCCCGCAGCAGGGACGCCCTGCGGGATGGGGATGCACAAGGTCCTGGGGCTTTTGCATGGTGCACTTTGGGGTGCAAGGGGAGAGGGAGCGGGAAGGTGCAGGGCGTGCATGGGCACACTTGTGTGCATGCTTACGTGTGCAGTGCACACGCTCAGCAGGGCTGGGGGTCTCTGTGCAGCCCTGGTTGCGAG
>NW_009601358.1:0-1048 GCF_000690535.1 Cariama cristata | reverse complement strand
GGGGACCCAGGCATCCCAGACACCCAGCACTGTTCCACAGTCCTGTGGCTTTAGAGGGGATGTCTTGGGTGCAAGGAGCACCTTGGGACCGGGAGGTCTGCACCCCAGGGCTCGGGGAGCTGGAGCAGGATGGGAGAGGAGGAGGAGGCCGGGAAAGGGTGCTGGAGGAGGAGGCTGGGTGAGGCTCCCGGTGTGCCTGGGCAGAGCCGGAGCCGGATACTGGCACGGATGTGCTGGCGTGGCCAGGCTGGGGGTGGGGGGACCCAAACCCTAAGGATGCTGGGAGCAAAGAGCTGAGCCCCCTGCCAGCTGCGGGACACGGCCCCAAGGACCTCCTGCCCCTATGCCATGCACCCCCACACAACCCCTCTATAAGCCAGTGCCCCCAAACCCTGCTCCAACTGTGACCGTCTCATTTGTGGCAGTCCCCTTCCACCTCCCCAGATGATCCCAATGCTCCTTGTCCTCCCCCAGCCCATAGCAGGCAGAGACCCCACTCTCTCTTCCAAACCGGGGTGCAGAGAGAGGGGACCTTGTGTTCACAGGCTTTGTAGCAGTCACCTTCCTTGGCACTGAACCTGGGAGGAAGACCCAGGGCACAACCCCCCTGGACACCACCTTCCAGCTCCAGCCCCTTCTTTACCCAGTAAGGCCAGTAAGTTCCCAGTAAATTCCCACTTCCCCAGTCAGAGAATCACAGGAGTGGGAACCTTTCTGCATCCCCTCTATTCCCCTGTGCATGGTCCTGAGGTGGGGTGCAGGGAGCTCAGCCCAGGGTGGAGGTTGCCACAGGTCCAAAACTACCTGGGGAAGTGGAAACCCCTTCCAGCTGCTGAAAGCTGGGGGGTAGCAGGACTAGGGCAGGCACCCTGCCTCCCACCCCGCAGAGGGTCCCCCAGGCCTGGCAGCCCCGCGAGGAGCAGAGCAGAGGCAAGAGCACCATTTTTTTGACAAATGCCTTTATTTGCTACAGGATAGAGGTCTATTGCACAGCAGCCTGGAGGCTGCGGGGGGGACGGCCCTGCCCCTGCTCAGCGCTGGCCACGGC
>NW_009601357.1:8133-8564 GCF_000690535.1 Cariama cristata | reverse complement strand
CCCGCTATGGCACCTATGCCATGCTGCTGCGGGCCAAGCTGAAGGCCGGCTCTGAGGACCTGGCAGCGTTTGAGTCCACCCTCTTTGACACAGCGGGTGGGGACGAGGATGGTCTGAAAAAATCCCGCTCCAGCCCTTCGCTCAACGCGGAGCCCTCCGGCACGGCCACCAAGGTGAAGCGCAATGTCTCACTTTGACACAGCGGGTGGGGACGAGGATGGTCTGAAAAAATCCCGCTCCAGCCCTTCGCTCAACGCGGAGCCCTCCGGCACGGCCACCAAGGTGAAGCGCAATGTCTCAGAGCGCACCGGCCGCCAGCCCCCTGGCCACCCCCAGAAGTCGTAAGCAAGGGGCACCAGCCGCCCGCGCTGCAGCTCCGTTCCTGTCCCCCCAGCGCCGGGGGGGAGGCCATGTGCCTGCCGAGAACCTGC
>NW_009601357.1:6153-8052 GCF_000690535.1 Cariama cristata | reverse complement strand
TCCACTAGAGACGGTGGCAGAGCAGGATGGTCCCTGGTCCTTGCCCATGGGAGCTGCCTGTCAGCCCCATCAGACTTGTTCCTGCCCCTCCTTGTCTTGTGCTTGGCTGCAGGGGCCAGTCCCCCTGCCCCAGGGAGGGGGAACAACTGAAACCCACCCACTGGGCTCAATTCTTAAGTAGTTTAAAAAAAAAAAAACACAAAACCAAACCCACAAAAACGCAGCAAAACAAAGCCAGCGGCTGCTTCTCCAGCTCTGTTGTGCCATGGGGGGCAGACAGGAGGGGGCCAGCTCTGGCCTGTCCCCACTCCTGGAGCTGGTGGCCAGGGGAGCCAGGGCAATGGCACCTGGCCCCTTCCCTGCTCCCCCAGCCACCTCTGCATCCTCCCTGCTTTCTTACAACTTTTGAACGTTTTTTGTGATACAGTTTTGCACTTTTTAGTACCAGATTGAGCTGACCACCAGGGAGGGGTTTTTGGGGCCACTTTTGATGCTTTTTTGGGAACTATTTAAAAAACAAACAAAACCACAAACCCAGCCATGTTCTGTAGGCACTGCACTCTGAGGGGGGAGGAGGTTTTTACACAGACTTGGGGGGAGACCCAGCTCCCCTCCCTGCAGCAAGTTGAGCATGGGCTCATGTGTGTGCTGCTGCCAGCTCCCCAGCCCCGCTGCGGCACCAGCAACCTTCCAGAGAGAGACAGCCCTGCAGCCCCATTGCTGCACAGGGGACTGATGCACCAGTGCTTCATGCCTCCCCTGGCAGTCTGGACAGGGCCCGTTTGCACTGCCTCGGTGTGAGCGTCGTACCCGGGGCATGTTGGGCAGCAGCATGAAGTCCTCCCAGTGGGGAGGGGACCCCTGAAGCCAGGGTTGAACGAGGGCTCCCCACTGCCCTGTGGAGCTGGCACGGGCCAGAGCCAGCTTTCCTTCCCGTGCCACTTCTCCAGTGTGTGGCCAGGGCCTCAGGGTCTGCCAGGAAAGCCTGGTGCGCAGCGCTGTGAGGTCCTCATGCTGCAGGAGCAGTGGTGCAGCCCTTTCCTCAGCCATGGGCTCCCTCCTTGCCAAGGTGATGGGCAGGCTGGGGCAGGCTGGGGCAGCCCCCACCCCCCCAGGGTGGGCTGGAGGATGCTTGTTCGGAGTGAAGTGCTGGTGCTGGAGTGTGGCCGCAGGAGTGCCCAGTGTGTGCAGGGAGGAGTCCAGGGTCACTGTTCTTTGCCGCCTGGGACCCTGCTGGTTTCAGCACTGACTTTGCGAATGTGTCAAACTTTTTATTCTGCTCTTTTGAGTAAAAAAAAAAAAAAAAAAAAAATCCACCCTCGCCCCAGGCGGCTAGGAGGGAGAAAAAAAACTTTGTACAGCTTCTTCTCTCGGTTACTGAAGTAAAACTTGCTCTTCACTTCTTGTGTGTGCTGTGGTTTCTCCCCCACCGTTGGGGACAGCCCTGGCATGGAGGGATGCTGAGGAGGGGCCAGCAGCTGCCTCCTTGCTGCAGGACTCCCAGCCCCAGGCAGGGCTTGGCGGGGGGTCAGTGCCCACCGGCTCAGGGCCAGGGCTGGAGAGAGGGAGGGCAAAGGCTAATGGAAACTGTGTCCCTTTATTTTAAATAAGAGCAGAGAGGGGCAGGAGCCAGCTGCATCCTGTTCCCCCTGAGTCCAGGCAGCCGGACCCCAAGTCCGGAAGGCACTTGTGTGGGCAGGGCAGGGTGGGGGGTGATGTAGCCCCCCCCCAGGCGGGTGTGGGGGCTGCCGGCCCCTCAGTGCACCTGCGGCTGCTGGCTGTGGGGCAGCTCGCCCCCCGGCTTCAGGGCCAGCGCAGGCACCTGCTCCTCCTCCACTGACTCACTGCCATAGGCGCTGTCTTCCTTCAGCTCTGCAAAGCAAGCCCAGGGTGCTGTCA
>NW_009601357.1:5741-6083 GCF_000690535.1 Cariama cristata | reverse complement strand
AGCTCCAAGCTCCCCGTACCTGTGCTTTGCAGCTTGTCCAGCGCCTCAGTTTTGTGGAGCATCCTCACGGCCTTGTGGAGCCCCATGGAGTCCAGTGCCTCCAGCAGCCCCCCCAGGCTGCCCCCTGCCAGCTGCAGAGAGAGGGCACTGAGCAGGGCTGGTGGCCGGACGGGCAGAGGGGACAGGGGCACCCTGGCCAGGCACTGACCTCATAACTGCGCAGGAGGCTGACACTGGGTGAGGGGGTATCCTTGTAGGTCTCCACGAGGCTGCAGAGCCCCAAGCGCTTGGCCAGCTCAATCCAGTCCGACCCGCTGCAGTCCTGGTTCAGCCGCTGGCCCC
>NW_009601357.1:3111-5687 GCF_000690535.1 Cariama cristata | reverse complement strand
ACCTTCCCTGTATGGGAGAGGTGCCTCCATCACACACTGCCCACCCTTGCTGCTGGGAGGGTGTTGCCCTGCCCAGGCATTGTGCTTTTGGGGGGAGAGGGGCTGCTCACCTGGCTGGGGGGCAGCAGGCAGCTCCATCTCGGGGCCCTGCTGGGAGGCCTGCAGCAGGATCTCCCGCACCTGCAGACAGACACACAGATGTCAGGATCCCCCAAAGCACTGGCCAACCCACCCCTGCCCTCGCCTCCCCGTGCCACAGCTCTCCCCAGGACACAGAGCGGCACACACATCCTTGCAGGAGCATCTCCTGGAACTCTGTCCCATCTGTGCTACACCCCCTGCAGAAACGGTCCCAGAGAGTTTGTCCCGCTGCACCACGCACCTTCTGGCTCCGAGTCAGGTCCAGGGGCGTGTGGCAGCGGCGCTGCCTGTGCCTGGGCTGCCCGTGCCCCTGCGTGGGGGGGCTGGGGTTGGTACTGTGCTCCACGGCCGGGGCCAGCTCTCCCAGCTCCATGGCCAGCTCCTGCTCCTCGGGGTCAGCGTCCGTGTCGCTGCTGGCCTCCGACGAGGATGGGCTTGTGGGCTCATCGTTCTCACACAGCACATCTGCCCCTGTCAGCGAAGGGTGGACTGAGCCCCCAAAAGGGAAGGTCGGCCCAGGGGTCTGCCCTGTGCCTGGGCACCCATCAGCGCAGGCAGCTGGGGCTGCAGGGTGGGGAAGGGAGAGGAGGGAGGGCAGTGCCTTACCAGCTTTGAGGAGCAGTTTGGTCAGGGTTGGCGAGCCCAGGCCAGCAGCCAGGTGCAAGGGGGTATTCCTGGCAAAGGTCCGGCTGTTGACATCTGCTCCCAGCTATGAGGAAAGGTGCAAGGCCATGAGGATAGGCTGCCTGGGTGCTGCCCCCTCACCCCTGTCACCCCAAGACCCCAAGGGACCCCTCCCTCACTTCTGTCAGGGCCCTGTAGGAGGTTGCCACCTCATCGCCATCCCACAGCCACCAACCCACCATCCTGCCCCATACCTTCTTCACCAGGTGAGTGGCCATGTTCAGGTTCTCCATCTCCACAGCCAGGTGCAGTGGGGTCCTCCCACCCTGCCGCTCCACTGCGTTCACATCCGCTCCCTTCCTGACCACCAGGTCCAGGCAGGAAACTCTTTGCCTTCACGGCCAAGTGCACAGGCAGGAGGCCTGCAACAAGGGGAGAGGCTCAGCAGTCCTCTGGCAGAGCCCACAACAGCACCGCCGGCTTCCTGCCCATCATATCCCATCCCCACTCACCATGGAAGTTGGGCAGGTGGAGCAGGTAAGGGGCAGCTGAGCCCAGGTGGGCCAACAGTGTCCTCAGCATCTCTTCATCGCCAGCCTGGAGTGCCAGGTGCAGCAGGGAATTGCCATAGCGGTCCAGCAACGTGGGGTCGGCGCGGGCTTGCAGCAGGAGCTGGACCACCTGGGGCTGCTTGGTGATGACTGCCAGATGCAGTGGTGTCTGTGGGACAGCAGCACCCCCATAGCAGTGGTCAAAAGAGGAGCCGCGTCCTGCAGCACCCTCCTTGCCAGTGTGGCTGCACCGTGCTCAGCCCTGCAGCCTCCCCTCAGTGGGAGCAGCAATGGGAGCTCCTGGGAGCAGCAGTGGGAGCTCCCAAGGTTGGGAAATGGGAGGGAGCCCAGGGTAGAGGAGAACCGGCTGCTCAGGGAAACAGGTACCTGCTGCAGGTTGTTGGAGATGTTGATGATCTGCTGGCTGGGGATGCTAACAATGACCTCAATCAGCTGCTTGATCACAGCCGTCTGCTCATGGATAATGGCAAGGTGCAAAGGCCTGCGGAGAGAGCGGAATGGCCCCTGGCTCAGCTCCGCACTTCTCCAGGTCCTCCCTGCCACCTCCCACCTCCCAGAGCCCCCATAATGGCTCTGATGGCCAACAAGGCTCCCACACTCTCCCCACAAAGCCCTCGTGTGCTCACGTGTCTCCGTTCTCATCCTGCGATGCAGCCAGATGCCTCTGGACTGCCAGCAGCATACGGGGGTCGGCGGTGACCGAGTAGTCCAGCAGGGCATGGGCATTGCGACGCCATGGCCAGCATCCACAGCTGGCAGAGATGGGCTGGGGGACAAAGCAGGATGTCACCTCCAGGAGCAGCACCCCCATCCACCCTCCTGCATTCCCCCCAGCTGCAGAGGAGAACGGCACCCGGCCCCAAAATGTCCCTGACCTGTGCCACCTCTCCCGAGCGATGTCCCCCACCCTTGCTCCAGCCCAGCCCCCTCCTACCATGCTTCTGCAGCTCCTTGCAGTACGTGCTCTCCGCAGGTGCTCTCCCAGGCCCCTCCGCCTCAGGGCCCTTCATCTGCACGCCCCCCTGGTAGCCCCCCACAGGGTGGGGGCCGGGCGAGTAGATGCTGTTGTAGGCCAGCCCAGGAGAGTAGGGGAAGCTGAGGTTCCCACCTGCGTAGCAAGGAGGAGGATGTGTGAGGCCGGAGGGCAGCAGGGAGCCCCCAGGGCTGGACCATGGCTGCCCAAGCAGGTAGGGGAAAGAGAAGTCCCCACTCACCTCCTCCAGAGCCGAAGGCCACAGG
>NW_009601357.1:0-2874 GCF_000690535.1 Cariama cristata | reverse complement strand
CTTCCGCTTCAGCTGCAGGAAGACGGTGACGGGACGGTCGATCTTGGGCTTGTGGTAGGGGGGCGTACGGAAGACGATGGCGTACTGTGGGCACGACAGAGGGACATGGAGTCCTGCTCCTCCCTGGAGCTGGGAACAGGGCTCTCCTACCCTGCAAGGCACCCACCTGCCTCAGGGCATGGCAGGACACCCCCCCACTTCCCCCATACCTGCTTGTGCACGTCAGTGGGGGAGAAGTCCCCAAAGGCCTGCCAGCCGTTCTCGTCATCCTCGTAGAAACGCACTTCAATGTCATCTGGGGAGAGAAGGGGCACTGGCATCGCCTGTCTCCCTGCCCCGGCCAGACTCTGGGGACACAGACCCCTGGCCACCCAGGGGCCCTGGATTTCTCCTGCCGCAGCCCCTCCAGAAGGTTTCAGCTGGAGGGAATGGCTTTTACCTTTCTGAACTTTATCACATAGCAAGTAGACCTCGTCCCCTCCCCGCACGGAGCCTGCCGTCTTATCCATCCGCGAGATCTTGAGGTTGGAGGCTCCTGGGGACTCTGCAGAGTGAGAGAAGGCGTTGGGAGCTGCTGTGGCAGACAGAGCATCCCTTACCTCCTTACCCCGTCCTGCTCCATCCCCTCCTCGGCCTGGCCCCATACTCACTGCTGTCATGGATGGGGTCCGAGATCACAGGCTGGAGGGCCAGCGTGAAGTTCCCACTGCTGTCGCGGAGGTAGGCAGTGAAGCGCAATCGCACGATGCTCAGGTCCATCACCTTCTTCAGCTCCTTTGCCTCCAGCTCGATCTCACGCAGCTCCGCTTCTGCCAGGGCAGGGCAGGTATCATCAGGCTAGGCGAGGGGATGGGGCTCCAGGTGCCCTCCATGCCCCCCACCCAGCCCCATGCTAACCCCAGCCCTCCAGTTGTCACCCTGGGCCACCGAGTCCCACTGAGGCCCCAGGCTGCCCTCACCCGTCAGCAGATGGCTCCTGTTACGCATCTTCTGCTGCTTCAGCTTTTCCTTCATGATCTCCATCATATTCTTCTTGGTGACGTGGAGCACACCCAGGTTGCTGAATCTGGAGGAGAAGAAGGATCCCACTGGGATCTGGGAGCACCAGGGCTGGGAGCAGCCAGACCAGGAGGCACACGGGCTCCCACAGCCAGGAAGGGGCTGAGCAAAGCACAGAGCGGTGCCGCTCGGGCAGTGGGGGGTCAACATATGCAGGTCATAAGAGGAGCAACCACAGAGGTGGCTGGGAAACTTCGGGCTCCCACAGGTGACAAGTCCAAAGGGGAGGACCAGGAGGCCTGGAGGCCAGAAGGGTGCAAACGGTACCAGGCTGAACCAGCAGCCAGGGCTGGATTTGTAAAACTAACTGCAGCAGTTGCCGAATAACCCCGTGGGCAACTCCGAGGACAGAGGCCCAAAACAAGCTGCACATTCCGGGCCCAGGACAAAATGCTCAGGGGACAGAGCTGTACCGATGACCTTGTGTAAACCCACTCCTGGCCCGATCCAGCAAACTCAGCTCCTGGATGCACTAACCCCCCTCTTCTCCCCAGCCCGTGAGCTGCAGCCCGCCCCTCCAGCCAGCCCACGCAGACAAGAGGCCACCCCAGGTCTCCCTCGCACTTACTGAGCCGTCATGTCCTTGGGTCCCACGATCGCAACGCAGTTGCCGGCCTCGTTGCACTGCTTGCCCACCAGGCTGTGGGCATGCACACGAGGAGGGTCGCTGTGTGTCACCAGGTCCACCTCGATCCGGGCCATCCCTGTGTAGTTGCAGATCTGCAGGGAGAAAGGAGGTGGGAGTCAGGTACAACACCCTGGGAGCCTGCAGAACTCTTCGCAAACCCCTGCTATCCCTCCCCATGGCCACCACCCCTCCTGCTGCAGTCCTCCCATCCCTCCAGCACCGTGAGACACACAGAGCTTAATATACAGTTCCCATCCTTCCTTCAAGGCTGCACGGGCTCCTCCCGGTGCCTCTGCACACCAGCTGAAGACACTGCTCCGTCCCCTCCTCAGGGCAGCGCTCACCTTGACGGTGGGATAGGTCTTGCGCCCCTTCTCGCTGGAGGCTCCTGGCAGCCCGCCGTGAGAAGGGCCTTCACAGCCATACCGAAACCGGAACCCCCGCTGCAGAGGCAAAGAGGAGGTCAGTCAAGGGTGGCCCAAACCTGATGCCGTGAGAGCAGAGGGTGACAGCTACACCTGCCCTTACCTGGGTGACATCCTTACCTGCTTTGGCTGCTCGATGATGACAAGGAAGGGACCTTCCACTGGAGGACAAGGAGGAGAGGCATTGGTGAGAAACACAGGATAACCAAAGTGCGTGCTCCCAGTAAGGATGCTGGAGGTACGGGGCCAGTGCTGAAGGTGAGGTGACCCCTGTGTGTCCCATAGGGGTCCTCAGGGCCCCTCAGCCCCTGCGCTGTCCGAGCCCGGCCGGGAGCAGTGGTCAGAGTGGCAGGGAGAGGAGGGAAGGGCCAGAGGATGCTCTGGCACTCAGGGAGTGGGGAGCCCCCGGGGACCCATCACAGCTCAACCTCAAGTTGAGCCCCGGGTAGACTGAGCAGTGGGGACAGACCAAACAGTCCCCGTCCCGGTGGCATGGGGCAGGGATTCCCAGCCAGCCCACAGAGGGATATAGCCCGTAGTGCTGCTGGGAACTACAAGGTGTGACTCAGCCTGCTGGGAAACCCCGCTGAAGCTGGGGACCCCCGGGAGGGCACAGCCAGAGGGGCCCTTACCCGTCTCCATCAGAGGCTCCTTCTGCTCCATCATGTGGGAGCCGAAATTGAAGTCATCGTAGTCAATCCCATCCAGGCACTGGGTAATGGGAGGGAAGATGAGTGTGATGGGTGTGTTGTGGCTGGAACC
>NW_009601356.1:0-27579 GCF_000690535.1 Cariama cristata | reverse complement strand
AATACTGACTCCTGAGGAACACCACTTGTTTCTGGTCTCCACTTGGACATCAAGCCGTTCACCGCAACTCTTTGAGTGCGACCATCCAGCCAATTCCTTATCCGAGTGGTCCATCCATCAAAGCCACATCTCTCCAATTTAGAGACAAGGATGTTGTGCGGGACAGCATCAAATGCTTTGCAGAAGTCTGGGTAGACGATGTCAGTTTGCGGTACCCTCCTTTGCAGAAGCTCGCCAAATTTGTCAGGCACGATCTGCCCCTAGTGAAGCCATGCTGGCTGTCCCCAGTCACCTTCTTAATTCCCCTGTGCCTTAGCATAGTTTCCAGGAGGATCTGCTCTGTGATCTTGCCGGGCACAGAGCTGAGACTGACTGGCCTGTAGTTCCCCGTGTCTTCCTTTTTCCCCTTTTTAAAAATGGGGGTTACATTTCCTCTTTTCCAGTCAGCGGGAACTTCCCTGGACTGCCACAACTTCTCCAATAGGATGGATAGTAGCTTAGCCACTTCATCCACCAGATGCATCTCATCAGGTCCCATGGACCTTCAGGTTCCTTAGATGGTCTCGAACCTGATCTTCTCCTACAGTGGGCAGTTCTTCATACTCCCAGTCCTTGCCTTTGCCTTCTGTGACTCCATGATCCAATATTTAATCTTTCAGGGATTCACCTTCCCCCATGCCCTTAATGCTAATTATGACACTGTTGTCCAGGAGGTTGGTGTTCCATGACTGCAACACAAGAATACCATGCACTCTCTGTTAAGAAGGAGGAAGACGATAACTCAACTATTCAAAAACTTTAGAGTGAGAGCCAGGCTCAATATAAGGATGTCAAACTACATAGTCCACTGCATTCTAGGCACATTTTGCAATTGTTCATTTACCCACAGTCTTAACAGTTTACATATCATTTCTAGCTTAAATTTGCTGATTTCCAGTTACCACAACTATCTATCTGTGCTTTAGTCTGAGCTACCTAGATTGCTTTTGCTTTGTGAGATATTTCACTCTGTCAACTTCAGCTAAAACCATGAACCCCAAGCATATTCCATTATTCAAATTGCATCAGATTTGTACCTAATGTAGAAAACTTCAGAGCCTTACTGGGAAAGCCATATTCAGTTCATTATATTTTTTAATAGCAGTTACTAGGAACCCCAACAGATAGCTGAAGAGCAACTGATTTTTCTTTTTATCAAGGGGTAAACTCAGCTGCATGAGAAAGACAGAAACTAAATTCTGGCTTATTTCAGAGACTCCACCTCCATAATTTCCCCTCCAGGATAGGGAATGGCTACAAACAGGACAAATTCAGTGCCTGATAACAGAATTAGATTAGAAAACATTACTGACTCCATATCCCCATGCAGAGAGTAGTGTTATAGTTGTTGTTTATTTTTTTTGCCACCTCCCCCTTTTGTTTTTAATATAGTGACCTTGTCTAGTCATCATTTGCCTTTCAGACTTTCTCCTTAAGCTTTGAATCCTCAGTTGTGTCTTCATCAGTCCAGTAAGAGGCTTTCAGTTGGTTTGCACTTTTTTAAAAAATTGAACTAGTCACCATGGTCAGCTCAGAAGCTTTACCCAAAGTGTACTTTAACACAATTATACATGACTTGCCAGGTCTTAATAACTCAGTGAAAGCAAAATGTTTAAGTAAGTAAATTTTTTTCTTCAGAGATAATCCTGTGGTACATGGTGATTATCATGGCTTATCAGACAAAAGGAACCTGATGATCTGAGGTGTTTTGTATTTAGGATTTTACTCTTGAATCATTTTTAAATGTTTCAAATTCTCAGAAACACTTTTAACAGGCAAAGGAATTGCCACCTTAAACATTACAAAAGACAAGAAAAAATGGTTTCATCTATTCCATTGTGTGAATTCTACAAGGCAGCAGTGGTACATTCACATCAATAGCACTGACCGAACATCTTCTGCGAATAAAAGGTAAAATTAAACATGGCCATCATTTTACCCTTATCACAGATATGATCTAGTGACTATTAGCACTGAGACAGTCTGAGTGGCATATTGTAGATAATGAGGTCAAACTCAATGTTATCGGCATCTCAGTGTTACCTCACATTAGAACTTAAGGAATGAGTAAGCATATTGATGTGGCGACCTTTTTAAAATATGTATTTTAAGGGTTCCCTGAGTCTAGTAGGCCTTAAGCAAGTAATCCCTGTAGAGAATATTCTGATAGTTACTTTGTGCACCAAAGTTACTAGGCAACATTCATCTCATCTTACGCAGTTGGCCATACTTGCGCAAGATCACGCAAAGAAGGACGACGTTGCAAAACTGTAAGCAGAGCTGGATCGAGACACTTGGAAGACACTGGAGCAATGCAGCAACATGACTGTAAGAGTATTATGTGAATGCCAGTTTGTGTGCATTTGGGAGTACTATAGGAAGCCTATGGACTTTTTAGTCTCCCACGTCCTTTCTTCTGGTAAACTTACACCTACTTGTACAAAAAAAAAAAGACTGATTTTTCACAGGCTGTCTCTTGTGAAATCATTTTTGTCTCTGCAGTTGAGTACAACATGACCCTCTTTTAGGCTTCCTATTCATAGCTGCAAAAAGGTGCTAGCAAACGAGATTCAGGGAATCTCAACGAAGCAGGCAAGAGACATTTTTCCCAGATCTTTTGCAACACTCTTGCGTACAGATATTTTATGGCCAGGTAAAGACAGACATCTGTGCTCCTTAAGATTCAGCTTTAGAGGAAGTAAGGTCAATTCTTAAAAGATGGGAAGCAACATCCTGTGACAAAGCAGCAGCAAGTCTGTAATGTTACTGTTACAAGGTGCTTTATGTGAAAAGCAGGGACAGGACCAAAAGAGTTTATAATAAATTGTAGTAACTATAGAGGATGCAATGATGACAGCAGATCCACACCCCCTTATGTCTGCAACAATTGTCTCAACCTGATGTTGCACACCTGTGTTTAGCTATAGCATTTGAAACATTTTCTTACTGAAGTCTCAGCTTTAGACTATATTGTCATTATTCCATAAACAATCCTGTTGAATTCAGTGGAACCATTCCTGAAAAGTGGTCAGCTGCATTGGGAATGATAATAGAGTTAAAATCTATTTGCAAAATTTGTTTAGATTCAGATTTTTAAGTATGCTCTTCTATGAAGTCATGGTTCTAATAAATTTTGCAAAACATGCACGAAAACTTATTTAAATAATTGCTCATGACAACAGAAATCTTCAACAAACATTTACTATATTTTTTGTTGAAAAACATTCAACTCAACTTTGAATTTAGAAGTATGCTCCTTATTTGTTGTCTGAACTCCTAATAGCATGAGTAAATTCAGAGTCTTATGCCAGCCAGGTCGAGACTGTTTTACATCAATCACCTACCATTCATGTTTGTTCCTCTATCCTATATGGTATCAATTTGTGGCTCACTGCATGACTCAAACCACAGTGACTACATGAAATCATGCACAAGTACTCACGCAAGCACTTTTTGCAAAGATTTTAGTCTTTTCTTTCTAGGAATGTTCTTGTAAGCAGAAGTTTGCATAGATAAATACTAACGGAAAACAAAGTAAGATTGAAGTGTTGTCGGGGGGGGTGGTTTGTTTCGTTGGGAGGCGGGAATTTGCAGGTGTTTGGCAGCCCTTGTTCTTGCAGGAAAAAAACATTGTGGCATTTTCCTATTTCCGCCACACATGTGTTTATATCCTAGACCAATAAAAGTGTTATCAGATGCACAAGTGCAAGGTGGAAGTCAGCTGTGCTGTGTCACAGCCTAAGCTGGCAATCATTGCAGCTCTTTTGACTCAGCTGAGGGATAGCTAACACCAACTGAGGATCTGGCCCTTGACATGCTGTCAAAAGGGGAGGGCTGTGGAAAGTAATTCCTACAGAATCAGGTTTTGTGTACATTTCCTGCCATTCTTTATTTGTAGTTTTCCATTGGTCTATTTCACAATTTTATGAAGTGTCATTCCAATTATATTTGTTTTTACAGTTATATAATTCCCCATACCCTCCCTCACCCCTGACTCCACTACTGCTAAAGATTCAAGTATAAATAAACTCTATAAACTCTAGAAACAATTCTCTAGCTTTTAGGCACTAAGGAATTTTCTTCCCTTCTATTGCATGGTAACTATCTGGGCTGTCAATTGAACAGTTTAAAAATAAAAAATAAAAAAAAAAAAAACAGAGAAACCCAAATGCAGACAAATAAATGTTCTTGAATTTCTTCTGTCAATACAGCAGCACTACAACACAACAACAGAAACTAGTCCAGACTTGCTAACTCCAGTAGCATAAGTGCTCACTGTTATTGCTATGTAGATTACCAGATCCATGAAAATAGTACAATGTGATACACTAAAATGATATTTACGACAATAGTTTCATACACTAAGAAGTTAATGTCCCATGCCTGCAAACTGCACCTCTTCTGCAAGGCTCCATAAAGAATCAAAGACCCAACTGCATCATTTTTTTATATAGCAGAGCCCATTTTTTCTTCTGGATTCATGTCCTAGGTGGAACTATAGCCTCCAAAGAGGCTATACTGATACCTCTGTCCACTATATCCATTAACTATAATTTTAATGATTTTTTTTTTAAATTATTATTATTTTACAAAGTCTTTATTAAAGGCTCTTGCTATAACTGCATTCACTTAGGAGTCTTTAGGATTTCAGCACCTTTAAATGCACATATAATTTTCCAAGTCTTCTGACCTAGCCAGCCAACCTTATTAATCCACCAACTTCAGAGAAATAAAGGAAACAAGACTCACAGGGTCAAGATTAGAATTCTACATGATATTCAGAAGAACTACAGAACTAAATTCTAGATTGAAGAGAACTGGCAACTACTTTATGCTGAATTCATCACTAGCATAAACAGATGCAATTTCCAAACTTATGCCAAGTTGCAGCCACTTATTCTGAGAACATGACCTTTTTCATTCCAGTTATTCCTACCTGCCCTTACCCCCCACAGTCCCTTCTTTATTTTGGCACACAGCCCAAGATTGCATGCACCAGTTATGTTTTTATAATAGTCCAGTCCTAATTTCCAGTAAGAGGTAGGAACAGCCAAAATGCACATCACAGGGCCCTTATAAATAGTTAAAACCTAATCAACATTTGTAAAAGAAGAACAGATTGAAAATGGCAGCCAGAGGCTAGATCTCACAACTTGTAAAAATGCTGAAACAGGAGGAATCAAGGTACACAAGACAGTCCTGTTTCAAATATGATTCTGCATTGATTAATAGCAATAACTATACATATTACATTTTGGTCAAGCACAAAGAACTGAGCACTTGTAAATATGTGTTAAACAGCAGACTAAAGGTTAAAGAGGGATTCAGTTAGCTATTGCTACACAGAGACCTCATTAATCCATGGATGCCTTATCCAGATGTCTAGGTGTCCAAAGGCTTAAAGTGTAAGCAAATCGATAGGTCAACAATGTAGGCTTTTCTATTAATCTAATAGGGGCTTTAAAAGCTATCTGGATTAGCCAGGCCTGGATGTCTAGTCATCATTTAAATATTTTGCTGTCTCTTTTCATGCCAAGTCTCAGATTTCTCCAGGATAAAACTGCTGAAAATAACAACTTTGAACAAAATTACAACTAAGGGTGTTTGTTGCTTGACTTCAAGTGCACTTAAAGGCTGGATCAAAACTCTTGTCTTATATCCCTTCACTTTCAGTTGAACACGGATTTGATGTTCTCTCTTGGAGTAAGTCACTTCAAAATTATTTTAGTTTTATATCCTAGCAGCTCAGTAAGATCTCTATTTCAAGTGATTTTAGCACCAGAAATATTGGACTAAGCTCTGAAGACAAAAGACCTGGCTACAGAGAGCACACAACACAGGACACTAGCAGAGCAGCCTTTCATCTTCCTAAGCACGATCTGGCTGGTGGATATAAATGCGGACTTGAACTTCAGCAACGTGTGTCTCTGCACACTGTAATAGTAGTCTCTCTCAAAAGCTATAGATGTCTGATTTGCAGATGCAAACTGAGCTGAACAAAACCAGGGGTGAGAGCAATGAGAAGACACCAAGATTTAAAATATTGGCCTAGAAATGGAAGGTCCACATGCTGCCATCTACAATTTGAATCAGCTAATTGTTGTTGCATAGAGGTTCAGTCTAGATCCAGGTTAGGAACTGAGTAGTAGAAGCTGGTGAATTCAGCTATATATAGCCTTTGAATACTGAACAGTATATACAGGAGTATAACTGCTAGGTACATGCACATTCTTGAAGTTGGGCTGTGACTGCCAAAGCCATTTGGATGCAAATATTAAATACATAATTGCAGCCTATTATTCCCTACATAATAACTGCAACATCAAGACTCAGAGTGATCACTTGTATGGAGTGATCCCTAGCAGCTAGAAGAACCAGAGCAACTGCAGAGTTACCCATAAACAACCCATTTCCAGTGTTAATGGAAGTCAGGAGGACAAAAAAAGAAATCATGACACATAGCTATTGTTACAGCTATTACATACAAGGGCTTAAAGCTAACAAAATGTCATGGGCTGCGTTCTTCAGCAAGTTTCAGTTCCAATTTCAGAAGAAGTTTCTATGGCAACAGAATTGTTAATCCACGTGGTTTATATTCCAATTCATGCTATAGACACATTTGACAAACCTCATAAGCTATCAATTTACATCTAACTGATTCTTTGTTTGCTGGGTTGCAGGGATTACATGGTTTTTGTATTTTCACACACAATTACAAAGATGAAAACCCAGATATTTTAAACAGAACTTTAGTAATGCATTAAAGTATAATTAAAAGAAGCAAACAGGTTCAGTATTTGTGATATTGAGTGCCTAGAGTATCCTTGTTGTTACTTTCCCCACTTGTTTCTTCTTGCATAGGCATCAGCCAGCAGGACTTGTCTGCACCTTACAACAATCTGTTGAAGCTCCAGCTAACTCCTAGCAATACCACTGGTTATAGTAGCATGGGACAGAGAATGGAACAGCAAAGGATGCACAGACCTCACCGAAGCCTGGCTCCATACCAAGGTCTGTCACTAGAAGTTCTTCTAGTACAAGCATGTTTCTTTAAAAATAAAAAGGTATTACATCTCTTTTAAGGGATATTTTATAGCAATTCCCTTTAAGGAATTATGGTTATTTCTCCCCATTCAAATGTCTTTATCTGCTTCCAACTATAAATTATTTCAAACTATTGAAGCTTACCAGTTATAACATTCCAAAATATTGTAATAAATTTCATAAGACTGCTGATACTAGAAGTGAAGTTAATTTGAAACTCAGTCTTGAAAAAAACAATATTTAGCAGTTTTGAATATTTAGCAGTCTTAAAAATTAGAACTTGTCCCATTTTTCCAATAATTAGTATTTGTATCATAATTATATGCCTATCATTTTAGTAATCCTTAAAGAGCCTAGCTACAAATAGAGAGTCCTTACCCAATGCACAAGAATGTTTCTAACCAGTGGAAAACACTCAAAATCCCTTCAGCTACAGAGTTTAAGAGATCCCCATGGCTGTAGAGGAAAAGGAGGGATGAAGACAACACACACACATCATTTCCAGATATTCAAAGCCTGCAAAATGAAGTATAATTTAGGATCACAGTCAAGTGCCTGCAGAGAGGCTCCATTGTTGAGAAGTTACTTGGGATATTAAGCATTTGGTACTTCCATCATTCCAAAACTTCTACAAAGCCTGCTTCTCTGAATGTCCTCCAAATCTGACTCTCAGCTCAGCTCAACTTTGGAGGAAGCAATTTCATTTTCCAGTTCTATCACTTAACCCTGAACCTTTTCCTTAGGCCACTTATTCTCAGCATCATATTAACAAGTAAAGTTCTCCTCTGATACCCTCTGGACCCAGATGAGGATTTTCAGAAGATCTCTACCTAGAAACTCCAGCCTAATCAGCTGAGTTATTGCAAAACAATGGCTCCAACAAGCCCTATCCTGGACATACTATCAGCTGAAAGATTTAAGGCATATCAGTCCCTATCTGCTGGTTACATACTCATTAAAGAGCCTCTTCAGAAGTCTGTGCACAGTATGCCATTTCTTTGTCTGGGTCACAAGTACAAAACATGGTATTACTGACCTGTAATTTCAATTACAAAGTCTCCAAATACATCCATGATTTATTACCCCCACAGGATTTCTACTATTTTAAGTGCAGCCTTCAGAAAACACAAGTGGAATACTTGAACCTAGTATAGTTAGTTTTGTTAAGATCAAACATCAGGCTTTTGCAGGTGGAAATCCACACTAAGAACAGAGTGTGTTCAGTAACTGTATTTCTTAGTGTTTTTCTGCAGAGTTCAAGCTACTGAACAGCTAAGTTAATAATTTAAGGGATATCTCTTATTCATATGCTAAAATACAGGGCTTTTCATGCAGGCCAGCTTAAAGCTGTGGGGAACCATTGTGAAGTCTGTTCAGAACAGTAGTTAAGTTTCTGGGACAGCTCTATTTTTATGGAGTGGAAACTACATTAACAAATCCAAGGTTCAGTACTTTTGTTCTTTTCTAGTCTACCATAGCTCTTTTAGTTCAGCACCTCTCCAATTTCAACTACAATATCCTTCCAAAAGCAACATTTCTGTGCTCAGATTTTTGCACGCAGCAACAGTCCTTTAAATACCAAAACATAAGAACTTAAGTGACACTGCAGAAACGGAAAAAAAGTGTTCTGCAGAACTGGAGGGGGAAAAAAAAAAAAAAAAAAAAAAAAAGGATTCCTCAGATAGCTTTTCAACAGAGCTATACAATTTGCAAATCAATTTTGTTGTGCCAAACACTAATTTGTGCTTTTGTACTGTGATATTATTCTGCAGCTGCCAGCAAACTTAGCAAGACAATGCTTCACCACCTGATCAACTGCATTAGAAAAATAATGGAATTTATAATTTAAAATAGAAAGTAGCTTACTTAGTCTTGGTATAATTTTTGACATTTAATTCACAGCAAATATTTTCAGCTCATATTCCCCCTCTTCTCCCCCTCAATTTCCTTCTCCACATAGAACTACCCATCAAGGACAAGCATTTGATGCTTGAATGAAAAAGAAAACTGGCAGTTTAGGGCTCTGTAGAGTCTCTCCTCAATCTGTGAAAAATACTTGTGAGCCTAGTAACAGCAGAAATCACTAAACAGAAGATCTTCTGTTAGAGGGGAACCAGGCAATTTTATGCTCACCAGCAAGTTTGAATTCATGTTGCATGACAAGTTTGGAGGCATCATTTCTCAGAATGGAAGGAAATTTTGAATATCAGTAGCTAGCTGTAGTAAGTGTTCTTGATAGTCCCAGCTACTTTTTCCCTCTGAACAGGGAAAGGAGCAGGGGGACTAATAAATAAATAAATAAATCAATCCACAAGTTATATGAGTTTTGTTAAAAGAATTCAACAGATTTCTGGAAAGTGTTAAATAGGAAAAAAAATCAAACCTGTATGATCTCTGTGGCTCATAAGTAGAATCATCACTCTACCAGAGTTTCCTTAAACTGCAGTACTTGAATAATGTTCTGTATTATCTAAAATGTCACGTAAGGCGTGACATAAAAAAACCCAAACTACAAGGAACGCAGCACCCTCCTGAATTTCAGAGTATGCTAAGCAAGCATAGATATCAGTAAGGCAATGCTATTCAGCATTCTATGCTTAGCCTCTATTTTTCCCATTTCCTTCTCATTCCTTTCCAGCTGCCCTCTTGGGATAAGATTGATGAGGGGAGGATTAAAGGTAAAAGAAATCAGAAGGAAAAGCAAGAACAATTTACCGCTTAAGCTACTACTATAGTACGTCTTTCACTCACATTATGAATTTGGGCAACTCGAGATCTTTCTTAACTCATGTCACTACCATCTACCCTAGATAACCTTCTCTTTCACACTGGGCCTGCAGAAAGGCAGTGCAGATACGTACCGCTGCCAAACTGGTTTCCATCTCCTTTCAGGCAGTACATGGAGATCATTGAAACAGTCTTCCATGAAGACCTTAAAAAAAAATCTGGTGATCACTTACTGAATGTGCTACTCTCTGTTTGCTGTGGTGCATCCTGAAGTCTTCTGTAAAAGCCTTTCTCCATCCTTTTCCATAAAGAGAGCTCCCTTCAACACAACACACGCTTACTTCTTCCAAAAAAAATAGTCAGCTCAGAAGCAACTGAAGTCTCTTATTCTCTGCATTGGCAATACCTTAAAATCCATGGAGGGGAGCCACTTCTAGATCCCTAGCTACTGCCCTTTGCCTTTTGTTACAACAACTGTTCTTAATCTGTGCTGCCCATCTGAGCAGCCTGGCCCGAGCCAGCATTCCTGGTACACTAGCCAAAACCACAAGACCTACAGATTATTCTCTCAGCTGCCTACATGAACATATCTTCCTCTGTCAGAAAGCAAATGAACTAATGGTTTAGAAAATTCTGTGTAGAAAAGAAGGAATCAAACAGTAGAAAATTAACAGTATAGGCTATCAGGTTTCCAGGAAGGTGCAGAGAACCTTCTGGTTTTGTGCCCTGTAGCATACTGTGCTACCAGAGCAAACCAGTTAGTGACAAAAAGAACCAAATAGCAGACACAGGGCCACCTGAGGAACCCAAGTCTTCAGGTTCTGCTGATCCTAGGCAGTTTTCTACACTGTCCATTGCATGATGCGATACTGACACAAACACAAGCTCACAGAGCATGTTGCCTACTGAGGTTTTGCTTGTTATAGTGAGTTTACTCATGTCATTCATGACACTGGCAACAAAATTTGATACCACTGTAGAAGCTTCTTTCTGCTACTATGAAATATTTGCTGTAAATGGTAAAATGGTCCTGTAACTTCAAACTTGCTCATTTTTATTGGCTTGTTAAGTGCCTTTTTGGGAGAAGACTGTTGTTTAATTAACAGGGCCTGTTTAAGGGTAATTGCTACACCCACCACTTCTCTAACAAAAAGCAGTCTTCAGAGTTTATACAAGAAACATGGATCATATAAACCAAGGTAGACATTCTCCATTTACATTTGGTAAGAGTTCACAGCATCGATTAATTTTTTTTGACAAGCAGGTGAGTCCCCTTGCCATCATTTAACAATAACTACCAGCCATCAAGAGAAAGGATTTTTTCTATTAGTCATAATCTCCAGCTCTGGATCAAAACTCCCAGTATGCAGTGGTTAGTGGAGTCTGTTCACAGACAGGCTGTGAACTGTGTATTCAGATTGGCATTTATATCATGCTGTACCCTGCAACTGTGGGGCAAAAAAGACAGGGACAAGGACTAAACACATGCAGGGAATAGTCAGAAATACACTGAACTTGGCTAACTTGGCTTATCTGTTGTCCTCTGATTTCTTCTACTGATAACAAAGTTTTCCTTGTTTTCTGAAAGTCATCATGTACAACTCCCTTGAGCTAAAAAGGCAGTGGATGCTTTTAATAGGTGAAGAAAAAAATTAAAACCATTTTCTTTCTGCTTGTATGTTATCTCATGGAAGTAGTCTATGCACGGGTCTTCCGTGTGGTAGGAAGCATCAAACTACTGCCTACCTGGGCACACCGTTACCTTTTCTGCAAATGCAGCATGCAAAACTTTATAATCTTCATCAGAAACAGAAAGATTGCCACCAAGTGGATCTCTGGCCCCACTGGTTGTCAGTTATTCCAACAAAGTTGACTCCTGGTCCTACTGTAAGTCAGTGTACCAAAATGCCATTCTGTAATTCTCAAAGATGCAAGATACTCCACTTGCCACTACATTGCATGTGTTAAACTGAACTGGGACAGGAGAAAGAATTATTACAGAGTTTGGCAGTGTAAGGTAATCAGTTATATTTAGTATATCCAGGGTCATAGCTAGATAGGTTTTAGGCAAATAATGATTAAAATAAAACCTGAATATCTGTGGGGGGAAAAATGAGATGGTGATTGGGGAAGAATGAAAAAGACAATTTATCAACTTTGCAATAAACTTCAGAACTCTAAAAATATTTTTAAAAAGCATTCTTTCCAGGTCATTTTAATTCAGTACAAGAGAAGAACATCACTTGTTATGTGGAAAGAATAAGGAGCTGCATCTCAAGACAACTTAAAGCTGGATGTTTTAAATCTGAACCTTTGCTAGGAACAGATTCACAGCTCAGAGAGCTCTTGAGTTGGAACTTACTGGGTTGTGCCTATTTTGGAAAATATTCTGCGCTGCCAAAAGAGAAAGGTCAACCTCAAATACCGCGAACTGCACTACAGTATTACACAGTATGATCTCTCACTTGCCCTTCACAAACCATCTTCTCTGTCTTCCAGGTGACCTATATTTACTGATCAAATATTCAAGTAGTTTTGACAAATTTGGGACTCATGACTTAAACTGAGCTTTACTGGTACTCACCCTAAGGGAAGATTAAATGAGAAATGAAGGGAAGGACTAGATACTAAGTTTATACTCTTGTGTCTTCTGCAGTGCACTTATTTACTAGTTTTCCATTCTATGGCTGTTACTTTGATTTTGAGAAGAATTCTGTGCTCAGCAGGAGGCACCTAACCATGCACGTAAGCATGCCCAACCAGCTTTGCAGCGACTACTAGTATTTATACTGAAGATATTCCACATCCCATCAAAACTGACTCAGACCTCCTTCAGACAGGTGTTGTGACAGAAAACACCCAATTTCCTCCCCAGGCAGTTGCTTTAGCACACAGACAATTGCCTAGAAACTCATCTGTAGGGACACACAGGGGTCTAGTACAGAATCACCCATATATATTCTCATTGTATAATATTCTATTAACATCAGATTATTTTCCAAAAATTATACTGAACTGATTCTTAGAAGAACTTCTACCCATAAATTCTGAACCAGTAGACACAGGGAACCTACATGCCAAGTTTGCCTTTTTGATCATATGTTAAACTCAATAAAAAGAACCCAAAATTCCAAAGCAGTCTCCATCTTTGAAAAGTAATTTGATCCAAAAGACACAAATCCAAGCTTCCCAAGGCCTATGCTGTATAAATGCTGTGTTTTTTCAGCTGGAGATGGTATTGAGCTACTTTAATTTCATCAGTTATCTTTTAGATAAATATATAATGCTAGATATATGAAATGTCAAAACAGAACTGTATATTCCATGCAATACTCAGTTATTTTTTGGAAGCCTGTTAATTCATTAATTCATGCCAGTAGAAATTACATTTCCAGAACAGTACAGTTGAGCTAGATCAGACAGTCTCTTTCTTTTTTTTTAACTTGCTAATGCAACACAGTACTCAACGAAGAAACACACAATAGAGAAAACATTCTTCTTCTCACTCTTACAAATAAGATTGGCTGAAAACAAAACAAAACACCCCGAAACACCATAATAGTATTTAGTTGATGTCAAGAACAGCATGAAATAGTGCTTTGCTTTAAACCAAGAGCTCATTTAGGATGTGGTACCTGCAAGTGTCAACTCTGACCATGCTGTTTGGCTTGGATAATGACCCAGTGGCTGAAGACTTAAGATCATTTTATCGGTGACAGCATTGGCGTGCTTAAGGGTCACAAGGGGTCCTCTGAGCCTTATGAACTGAAAAGTCACTATCCTAAAGAGTACACAATTTTATATATGATGGAAAGAAGAAAGTATTTGTCACATTTTATAGACAGGAAATAAAAACACACAGTTACAACACAATCACAAGAAGCTGGTAGTTAGATCTAAATATTTAAACCAACACAATTCTTCAAATTATTTTGCCGGACCCTTCTCCAGTCTAGTAGTATCCGGTAACAGAGCAGCCTGTCTATAGAGATAACAAGACAAACTCAGCAGTTAGGATACCACGGTTAACTAGCAATAAGCATCAGAACCAGCTTCTGTGACCAGGATTTGAAGGAATGGGAAGACAATTCAGCCTAACTTCAAGCTTCCAAATACTTTTTACCAAAAGCATAAGATTAAGACTGAAGGAAATAAACATCTGGTTTACAAGTCTGCAGGAAACCCAAGATAATTCTTCACAGAGCTGTAAACACAATGCTTTCCTGTATACAGAAATGGTTTAACAGAGGCAGAATTTTTTGAGGAGCAGCAAGAATTCTAATAGAGGATTCAGTATATAGACACACCAAGATCAACTTTGCATTTCTTAGCTATGTCAAGGATTCTCGCATACCTCCATCTTGAGGCTTTGTGCGTTTCCTTCCCCACAGATTCATCTTCTTGCCATTAAAAGATTCCCAACACCAGTGGAAACTGGATCTTGCTGTTTATCCAGAATCTGACACAAGCAATCTTGGTTACGAGTTCTTTTATTTCTTTTCTTACTCTTTTGCTTTTTCCTCAGCACCTGGGTCTCCACTGAAACCAAGAAGAAAGCTTTCTCACCAGATATGTTCAGACCTTTCACAGACAAGTCCCAGAATGCTTCATTTTGATGTCTTAACACTAGCACCACCACTGCTACCTCAGTTATCCATTAGACTGAACACACTTCCTCCAATTCCCAGCTTGTTTCTAGCTCCCAGCTCTCCAGGAAATCCTTTTGTCCCTTCTCCATCCTAAGAAGAGAAATGGCCTACTAGGCAGCAAAATTACACTATATATCTTCAAATCAATGGCATTGCACATATGAAGTTGACAGACTGCAATATCCTACCTTTCTACTGTCATAGCTGTGTTCTGTGCTGTAAATGTCCTCATGTATTGATTTTTATTAGTATCAAAGACCATCTCAACAAAACCGAGGCCCACTGTTGGTCTTAAACATCTGATGATGCTTTGAAGATCTGTCTAAATATTTCTAACAGTGCCTGCTGTAGCTAAAAACAAGCCCCATAAAATGTGGATAAACAGCCTAGCCTTACACAGATAAAGCACAACTTCAAAGGTTCTTCATATGCTCCAGATTGAACCTTTCAGTGCCTCTGGCTCATTATTACATCTGCCAGCTCTGCCTTGCCCCTGTCTGCTGCAAGCACCCCTTCTTGTGGGATCTCAACACTGCCACAGACTATGGTGTTCCACAGTGCTTTGCAGAAGAGATTAGAAGCCACTCCCATTGCCTTCCCTGACATGTAGAGAAAGCAGCCAGAGTTCATCAAAGTGGAGGCAAAAAGCTGGTCTCTTTAGGGAGTTGAAAACATCAAGATCACCTATGGGAAATGCTTTGAATGCCTGCATGCTCCGGTTGCATAACAGACGGGGGAGTGTGCTCCTGGAATTGGTTCCCTCCCTCTGAGCACAGGAGAACCACCCAGAGATGTTTGGATTGAGGGTGGATCTATCAGTTCTTCAGATGTTCATGGAGCCAGTCCTCAAGCTGTGTCCATCAGTTTGAAAAGGCAACAGAGGGCACGCAGAGGAACTTGTTATTTCCAATTAGTTTTGGTGTTTTAGATAACATTTCTTTTATTCCTTTGGGAAGACACCTTCATGGTGCAGAGTATCTTCCCATCCTTTGCAATGGCCAAGAAGGAATTGCAAGTATGTATTACTGGACACAAGACAGCTGGCCTGTAAACCCAACCCAACCAAACATGGTACTTTTTATTCGCTTGCTTGCTCTCCATACAGTTGTCAGATGCAAGGAATCTCAACAAAGAAAGTTACTTGCCCACATAAAGTTCTCAAAATGACTATAATACAAAGTCATCAACTTTCATCTAATTCAGTCATATGGACAGACAGCTAGAGAACTGATACGTAACCCTCATTATTTTCCTGCTACAACTAATAGGGACTTAAAGTCTCACCACACGAGGCCATTTACTTACAACATAAAGGAAAGTGAACTCCTTAATTGATCTCCGTAGGACAGAAATACCACTGAAGTCCATCAGCAACACTGAAAACAGGATGTCAGCTAAAACAGAGGAAGCAACACAAACAATACCTTTTTTTTTAAAAAAAGTGACAAAATCCTCAAGGTAAGTTCCTCCTATGTAAGAAACAGCTTTTTCATTCAGCACAATGCCACCAGCTGACTTACTCTGAGATTGTATTCACTTAGCTAACTGGAGGTATGATAGCTTCTCATGGAAACACACTTGCAATTTTACATAGAGAACAACTGTACACTTTTGACTAAGTTAGTGCTCAAGCAACATGTTGAAGAGCCTGACCAATGCCTTAAGAGATTCAGACAAGTAGGCCCAGGCCTTCAAAAATCCTTGTATTGGAACAGGATACTTCAGAAGTAAGGGTTTGGAGACTTCCAAGCACAACCAGTTTTCATACAAGGGGCAAGTCTTAGATCAACCAAAAGCAGTTGAAACTCTGTTATTGACTGGACCAAGATCAGCTGGTAGTGCACTAAGGACTTCACTACCCTAAAATACATCGTCCTATTCACAACACAATAGCTAACCATATGTAGGCATCTCCCATTTACAGCCATAAATTGCATTAAGATAATCAGAAAAAATGCTTATAAGCACACTTGTTATTAGCTTCTCTTTAACTGAGAAACAAATTGGTTTTTGTCATACTAGACCTTGTAATCACACTCTGCCTTGCTATGAGCTGCAATAGCAAAGCAACCCTTATATTTGTTTATGCATCAGTATCCTCACTCTCTTCACTCCCAACCCACAGACCAAAAACAGGGAGTAGAACAGGATCATGGATCCCCAATATAAGCATGCATCCCAAGTCAGGGGCACTGCTGTATTTAATTCTTCTCTACTTTCCAGTGCACTTGTCTGTGCTAAACTTCAACTTAGTCTGAGGACTAAGAAACCCAAGCGCCTCTTCAAGTATAAACACATACAGGACATGGAAAGCACCAGTTGAGCTGGAGTATAGATCTCATTTTAAAAAAAAGAGCCTCAAATGGCTGAAATGTCTGAATTTGGCAGGAAAACAAACAAACAAACAAACAAAAAAACCACCACCACACAGCAGACTTTCGTTACCTTTTTAGACAGCACAACACATCCTGTTATAGTTCTATGTACACACAATACTTCCATTTTGCCAGTTGCTACAAGACCTCTCAGTGGCTAGGACCTCACTGGTAGATGTAGTAAAAATTTAAAAAGAAATCAAATTCATTCAAGCCCTGTCTATTGTGATGTCTAGCGTAGTCTGACTAGTCTAATAACCTAGCGCCCTAACCAGAACTACAGACAGTAAGGGCTTTTAAGTTTCTTTTCCAAGGTAACCTAAAACCTAAAGGCAAAGCACAAACTTTCTGAGCTTCCAGTAGTCCTCCCAAAGCAGAAGCTCTGGGCTAGAAACTTCAAAGCTTCCAGATTCTAATCAGCTGTACTGCCTTGCTCAACACTTCATTGTGTAATAAGCAAACAGGTGATTTCAATCAACAACTGCCATTTCCAAGGGGGTATGTAAAAATTTCTGATTTGCAGATCACTGAAAGCAGTGGTTTTATTCTGAGTTGGGATAAACTTGAGCTAAGATTTCCTATGAGCCAGAAATACTGCAAGTTAATAATGCTCAAGAATAAATACTGCTTGTAATTTGGTTTTGTAGAATAAGTGTTTGGCGCATTGCAAATGGCTTCTTAAGGGTAGCACTCAAAAACCCCACAAACACGCCAAAGAAGTTAACCTCAGCAATTTAGGTTTTGTTGAAGTTTCCACAATGTCAGAGATGAACTGGAAAGAAAAACTGTGATATGTGATACAGGTGTCATTTAAAAAATGGTGTCCTGGGCTTACAGATCACCAATTCTGATACAGAATGAACAACACAATCTGAGGTCAAATCAGATTGGAAAAAAATGTGTCTTCCCATTACAGAGAACAACATGCCTGTTCCTTGAGCCACCAAATTTTTTATAGCGTTTTCTAGCCAATGATCAGCATGTCTTTCTTGTTATGACTTTGTCTACGCTTATAGGCAACTGGTTTCAGATAATGCTTAGTCCCTCGGTGAAGATACAGTTCCTTATAGTTACATTAAAGCAAGCACATCTAGCTTCTGCTAGAGGGAACCCAAATAGCTTATTTATGTCCTAGACCCCACCCTGTTAAATGCAGAGTCTTACCCAAACTTGTAGGAGTTCTTTAAAATCAGGTGTTGGAGGTTTATTCCACTTTCACAGAGACTGAACAATTCTTGATATATAACCTGTCAACTGCTGCATCCCACAGCATGTTGCTATGGTTTCATTAACTTGAAGCTGAAGCCAATACCCCAGCTCTTTAGAGGAACCCACTAAGGCTTCTTTAAATACAGGATGGAGAAAGCCTCTTCTTCTACCAGACTTCACAAGGACCAGTGAGCAAATGAAAGCTCAAAGGTGCCTCTAAAGCAGCTCTAGCCAAGCCAAACAAACCAAGCAGCTTGCAGTGAAGTGATCTTCGTCAAGATGTAGCCAAACTGACTCCCTGGACATGCGGGGGAAAAGATTTTTCTGGCAGTCCTCTTTCCCGAGATTACTTGGTAACACAGTGCTGCCACATATTTAGTACAAAGTCAGACTTCTAGGGAGAGTCTGATGCTCTTAGTCAAGTTGAGATTTTCAATGGCTTCCCCTGAGTCCTAACTTCCCAAGAGCTTTGCCTGCTATCACCATGCGCATACCACCTCATTAAAGTAATATCAAGATAATAATTTACCAGGATTGTGACAAGCCCAAGTCAGTGCTTTTGGAACCCTCTTTGTCCAATAAAAGATATTGAAATCAATGTGAATCAATACCTTCCAAAGGATATCTCCTGTTCGTTATGAGTACTTTTTGGCCACTAATGTTATCTTAGTTTGTTACATATCACATCACAGCAACCTTCTGAGAAAGCATATGCTGGCTATTTTTAAGGGCAAATGACTCTTTTTTTTTTAAGCCATCTATCTTTCTCCCACCACTATTCTCCACTGTGATCCTGGATTTCAGATGTTAGGAGTTACAGTTATGGAATGAGATTACCTGTTCCTTGGATTCAACCATGCTGGAGGTTATGCAAAGGAGCATTAGTCATACTGTGTTCTTTCCATGGGCACAGGCTTCACAGGAGCAGTTAAGGCAAAGCTCGTTCTGAATTTTGCCTAGGGAAGAAACGCAGTGTCAAAGCCAGTCTAAATAAATAAAGCCACATACACAAACAAACCTGCTTCTTTGAATTTAGAGATTTATGAACAGAGTTCATACCCTTGCCACTTCTCCTCTCCGCCTCAAGCTCTAGAAAATTTTAATTTCACAAGGCACCCTGGTATAAATTACACCAGATAGAAGGCCTACTCTAGGCATGCATCAAAGTCAATGAGGTAAGAACCTGTCGCAACCTCTACTGTAGCACAACCAGCATTTACTTAGCTTTTCCCTTGAGCACTGCCACTTGGTATTTCTTAACTTGAACAAAGCCATCTAGACTGACTGACTGTTTCCAGAAAAGCAGCAATTAGCCACTTATATCATGGTGATATCTGTGGTTACAGTCTGACTTAACAATGCAGGACTTCAGTTCTGGTTAAGGATCAGGCATCTCTGTACCTCAGGAAAGCTGTTTAGCTTGTTTGTCCTCACCTCCTCTTGCTGCCAGGATCTGGAGAATGACCAAGTACTTCAGCTGCAGTTTCACAGAAACTGGCATAGAACAGCATCATCAGGCTGTACTTTCACAACAACCTGAAACAATCCAACTGCTGGCCACCACAGTCCTGCTCTGTCCTTGCCTCAGAGTCCCACACCCCTTCTTTGCATTAACAGAAAATACACCAGGAAAGTTATCCACTTTCTCACCAGATCTGAGAGCAAAGACAGCATTATATGAGGACAGATAAATGGTAGAACCAGCAAACGGGAAGGAAAGGAGGACTGTGTGGCCAATTAGATGAACCTCAGTCATCATAGAAGCATAGCTTTTGCAATTCTCAAATCTCAATAGCATCCAAAACTCTTTTTTTTGCAAGCTCAAGTATTAGATGTGGTATGGAAAGTGTGAATGGAGGGCCACAGCAGAGCCTCTTGATCCAAAGGGGTTTTACTATTCAAGCTAAATAGAGTCCATTAGGAAAGGAGAAGATTAGACTCCTCAGCTATTACAAACAGAAGAAGGTCTATTGTTGACTACAGCAGTACTCACATCAAGAAATGGATTAACCCCTGGAAGCTGAAGTGAGATGGCAGACAGGCTAGACAGGTCCTCTAGTTGGCAGAGCACTAGGACAGAAGTGATGCAGTTTGCCCACACAGCAAGTCAGAGGCAGAACTAGCTAGCTGCCCTTCCCTTTTCCTGTATAGTCTTTCAACAATTTTAGCCATTCAGTCTAGTGCTTTCTAGGCTAAGCATCTGTTCGAGCTTATTTTGGCTTCGCTTCAGGTCTCAGTCTTGTTCTTGGGAAGGTATTTTGCCAAATGAAATAGCAACCTTTTGGCTCCAGTGCTTGTGAGCAGATATTTAAAATATTGTTTTTGTCAAGGACAACTTCTTTTGATGGGCTGCAAAAGAGCCAAATTCAACTTGAGACATTATTACAATCCCTTACAATCCCTGGAAGCTCTGGTTTGCATTTGATTAAAGGGCAATGGAAACCAAAGATTTCATTTTAATGGAGCAGTCGTGAGCCTTTGCAAAAGTTCTGCCCAAAACACAGAAGAATTCCTGTGGTGACACAAACTGGACATACCGCTTAAAACAATTAAGTACCATGTTCCATTTGCATAGCATGTGTCCCCTAATTTGACTTCAGCTGATAAAACAAATGCATTTAGCAATGATAAATAAGATAATACATTAAAATCAGTACTGTTATGAACCCCTGGTCAGAATTATGTCTTAGAAAAGGCTTGCTATTACACAGGAAATACCATTCTAGTTCCCATGCTGAACAAAGATGATAAAGACTGAACACTACCTTGTGTAAGCCCTGTTAAATACTGGACTATGCTACAAGTCACTATCTACACAAGCAGTTGTATTTGTTTTAAGTACCTCAGTTGCAACAGAATATTGAACTACAGTTTTCAGTTGAAGGGATACTCTTCCAATGCTATTGACATGCAACACAACAGCAAAGAGAGCTTCCATGAGAAAGCAGACTGAAAAAAGCACAGAAAAGTTTTCAAGCAAAAGGAATAAAAAGAGAAGCAAAAAGTGTTCCAGCCTAAAAAAGGTTTCTGCAAAGCTCTGGCTAGCATGCAGTCTCATCACCTTTGGAGAGTTCTGTTACAGGATTCAGAGTCACCCAAGGGTAACAAGCACATCAAGGTGAAGCTTTGCTAACTTGCTGTAGCCAACCATCAGCAGCTCTACAATTCTTAACCAGAAACTTAAATATATTTCTGTGAGCCTTTGTATACCTGTAAAAAAGTACAAGGCTCCCATAGAAATGAGAAGTATGTTCCACACACTACCTTTTTCCCCACAGCCCTCGGACTTGCTGGAGATGGCGGCATGACTGATCATTTGACTACCATCTGTCCAACATCTGCGTTTTAGGGAAACCACCCTGCAGATATAATTAGCTGGCTCTAGGCTACCATTATTCATAATGAATACCCTGTTGTATACTGAAGCTATCACTAATGCTATTCCCTTAAAAAGATTTAGCATACTGACTCAGAGCCTGGGATCTCTGCTGGGGATGTTGTTTTTTCCCGTGTGCTTGTCTTTCTGTGAAGTTATACATCTGCATTACAAACGTTGCCATACCGTGATAGCCGTGGTACCTGAGCAAGTTAGCTTGGGTATGGGAAATAATAGAGCTGACTGAGCACAGAAATTAAGTGGCCTCACTGTGAAGGGTGTATTAGGCCAGGTAGGCTACGAACATGGCCTTAGGGCTTCTCATACCTAAACTATTTTGAGTGTGCCTGCATTGCAATGTATTTGCCAATGTATTTGTTCTAACATATATAACACAAACATATGTATGTTTTAATGTTTTAATCATTCTTTTTTTCTTGACAGTGATGCTATATTGCCATCAGCTTCCAAAACTCAAATATTCTAACGATCCCCAAAATTGTGAAAGTGGGTGAAAGTTTTTCCATATTGACAAAACAATATTTGCTTGATACAGTATTCCTATAGCCATAATTTTCTTTTTGTAACATTGAGAATTAAAAACATAACACAAAACTCTAAAAGCTGATATTATCATTTACTTTTGTTTAAAAAAAAAAAAAGAAACAAAACCCAAAGCCAAAACCAGCAATTATTGCAAGACTTGCAACAAAATGATGTGTTTGGCATCACACTTCTTGTGGTAAGACAGTAGCATGGCATCCTACACAAGAGGAAGAATTCAGGGCTCAGAACAGCCATGGACAGAACTGCAGGTGCTTCAGCCATTTTAATGCCCGGAGGCTGCTACAAACTACATTTAAGATTCCCCTCCTGTCCCCTAAAAGGATAAGTAAGCTCAGCCAAACCACTGACTATTCATGATTTCTATCATCTGAACTGCAAACTCAGTGGAGCTATATATCCTTTTGCACCTGTATAGCTCCATCTGAACAGAAATAATAATCCAGGCTGCCACAAGTCCAGATCCCAGACTCAGGAAAGCTACTGAAGATTTAAGGTGCCATGACCCAAATTCTGCTTGCAAAGTAAGTTTCTTGCAAGCTCCCTCTAGACTCATAAATAGTTCTGTTTCCAATACTGTATTTCTATTTAACATTTTCTGCATTTAAAACCATAATACTTTGATAACTTTGGGAATATTTGAAAGATAGTTAAATAAATAAATAAATAAAACCCCAGAAAGCAGTTGGGCATCCCTGAAGTTGATTGCTTATATCAATAAGCCATAGAACAAATAAAAGGCCAGACTGACCACGGTAATAACTCCAAATGCCGATTCGAAGAAATTAAAAGCAGGCCAGGAAGCTTAAATCTAAATGTGTTTTCAATTGATCTTTGTTCCTGACTCTGTTTAATGGTCAGCTGTTTGAGAAACCCTCTGGGGTTCTATTAGTTAATTTCAAACTGGGAAACAGCATACAGAACCACAGAGAGAGTTGTTCTTCTTTTCAAGAGAGTGAATTTAAACACTGCTGAAAGGTTGCAGACTGCCAGCCTCAGAAATGTTTTACAGAAGAAATACGGAGACGCTTTTGTCACTCCCTATATTTATCTACAGTACTCATACATCTCCCAGGACAGAATATCCCACTTCTAACAAACTAAAATAATTGTCTGGATAGTTTTCCTGCAAAGCAAGGTGGTGTTATTATCCATATCTTACTCTGATGCAGAAAGACTCTAGGCTATATTCAGACGACGAATATTTCATCCATGCGCCTAAGTTTAGTGTTTCCTACAGACTAGACATCTCTGAAGGCCACATCAGCCAATACAGGACTCAGTGCAGGAACTGAGGTAAAATTTGACTTGGTTCCACTGTGCACAATGTACCTCTAACCTCTACCACTCTGAGAGCATATGTTTCTAAGTTCAATGCTCTAGACTCATTTTGCTGGAGAGATGCTGTGCTACCCCCAAAATGAGTCTTTAGCTTCTGTTCTTCTGTTTCTAATCACTTCTTCAAATCTTAAAACTAAAAATATTTTTTAAAAAGTAAAAAAATGCAGGAACAAACAAAGCCCTTCCCCAAAATTGGATCCTTGATAGAGATAAAACTTTTTTTTTTTTTTTTTAGCTATACAGACAAGAGATACTTGAATCCATAGGGGCAGGCATGCTCAGAATGAGATAGAATGCATCAATGAACTAGAGTATGGTGATTAGAGTGCAGAAACAAGAACAGAAAAGCAAGCTGCTAGCCTAGTCTCCCTTTCATTCCCAAATACTCAGAATTCAGCTAGCCCACTGCTGGCCAGCACTGTCAAAAGCTGATGCCACCTCAGTTTTTGTTTCATGCCCTCATCCTGTTTTCACAGGTTAGGGCTGTGTTCAGATGGTTTGCATTAAGCAGGTAAATTAGATGCTTATGTTAGACATCAAGGCTCTGTAGACTCTCCATAAAACCAATACTCAGAGTGACAATTGCCTTAAGAGGGCACTATAAGCATCTATATTAGTCTTTGGCAAGGTGACTGAATTGCCTTGTGGAGGTCCTTCTCTTACCAATGACCACGGAGAGAACACACAGAGTCCAGGCTCCAAAGACGGGCAGTCACCCAAGACAGAAGACAGACTATGGAAATACTACCCATGCTTCCATCCCTCGGCCAGAAGTTATTAGAAAAGTACCACCCAGTAACTTTTTGGTTACCTAGTTTTTAAAAAATCAAATGAGGTATAAGAGGAATGAAAACTGAATAGTAAGGCTGCAACACCTATGTATTCTTATCTTTTAAAGCTGTTGGAAGACTTCTTACTAGGAAGTCAAAGTAATGTCTTTTTCTGGGTAGGTTTCTCGTACCATTCAAAAAATCTTCCCTCTCAGAAATAAGGGATTTCCTTCTCATATTTGCTAAACTGGGACAAGACATAAAAATGCACAAGATTGTGACTTCCACTGTCTTTAAGATAAGATGTACTTACTGAACCTGACCATTCTGTTAATGAACTCTACAGAATATCCCAAGGTGTGTATAGATGAAGTGTAAGATATCACACATTTAAAAATGAGGCCATTTATTCATATTTGGTAAGGAAAACACCTAACAACAAAAGCATCTGGGAGAAGAGTTTTACAGTATTTTCAGAGAGAGACAGAATCTACTGTAGACTTCAGAGGGAAGAGAATTAAAAAGAAAGATTTCTAAACACAGCTAGCTAAGGGAAGATGACTGGGCATGGTGAGGGATATATCCCATAAATTTTGCCATTGGCAGAAGGCAGCCTTGCTGGCAGCTATGGAAACAAATAACTGGGATGATATTTCAGTGATGGATCAGCTCTTGTTATTTATTCCAATGTAAAAAAAAAAAAAAGAGATGCAAAGGGATGTCATTCAGAATAGTAAGTGCCAAATCCCAAATGCTTGAGAGAATTAGAACAGAAAATCCCCAGAACATCTAAAAACAAGTTTGAAAATTCTAAACTTTTCATGTCAAATTATACTGGGTGAAAGAAATTAGCTGTGAAGTTGTAGCTGCAAACAGAAATTTGACTTTTCAGAAGGGGGCTGGAAATGTCACCTGAACAGCCTAAGTAATTGTGTTTGTGTGCTCCCCTATCTTCTACAATAACTCATGTTGAGCAGAGCTGTAAAGGCTTGTGATTCAGCTGGAGCACTGGGAAGCTTGGAATCAGTTCTCCATTTGTGCAGACCAGTCCAACCAGCCCTATGCAGTTAACTCAGCCAATGCTATGTCATGCTTTCTGATGCAGAAAGACAAATTGGCAAACAGAACATAGAAGGTGAATTTATATGTGAGCACTTGGGGTATTTCAAATCTACAGACAGATTGGTTAGGACAGCATTTAGCAAAAGCAGCCCATGCAAACGCTATAGTATAGTCCAAGCTTTCATGATGAACAGGTTTGATATAAAATGCAATCAAATTTTGCTGCTACACCTGAGGTCTCAGCAGCAGGAACTCACCTCAGCTGAAGAATTATTTCCATTTATTATTGGAAAACAGTACAGAGACTTTTACTGTTGTCCTCCTGCTTAGGCTAGTTGAACACTTCCTCCCTCTCCAAAGTGTATAGTCTCTGGGTCAGGAAATGCACTCTTCAGCTTCCTCTCAAAGGTGTTTCCTCAAAGGGTAAGGTCTTTCCTGCCTTTCCTCAGTAGACTGTGCATGTCCTATACACAAACCTAGCCACTATAATATCATTAGTTATATTTTGCAGAAGTGGAAAACTGAGATCTAAATGTTAAATGACTTTCCCGAAGTCAGTGGCACAGATAGGAGGAGAATACTACTATCTAGTTGTTATCAAACACTTCACATTGAAAGACCTAAAACACTACCTAAAGCATGTCTCCATTATTGCTTCAGTTATATGGATGACTTGCTTTAACATCGCCCAAGATGCCAGTAACAGAAGTGCAATGGGCCCTCAGGTCTCCTAGGCTCCTACACAGACACTGTCCCCTAGATTTTATTACCGCTGTTCCTTTTCAGCTCCCATTTCTATATGTAAATTATTACCTTCTTCCCTTCTCCCTCATTGCCCGTTTAGTCATCCAACACATCATGATGCAGCTGCCTCATACTGGGAAAAAAGCGCAGACTTGTGAAGGGACAGACAACACTGTCAGACTCTGGTGATGTAAAAATCATAACAGTCCTTGGAGTTCACAAAATAACAACATTTTTGCCATTCTCTCTCTCAGCAGGCTTTTTTCAAATGAAATGTGTATTTTCCAGCCTAGTTACTTCACTTCTGCATGCAGATGCAACCTCAAGACACCAAAGCAAATGTTTGTGCTGAGTGACATAGCTAACAGTGTCAGTCCCAAAGGTGTAGCTCAATGCTTCTGGGAACATGCGCAATTTTGGTCTGGGCTCAAATGTATGGAAAGTGGTGACTTTGACCCATGCTGTAAAGGACACCAAGGAAAGGACATGCTTACTGATAAGAGAAGTAAAGCTGTAAAGTGATTTTATAAGAACAAGGGACTGGGAGAAGAGATTATTTTCCCAACAAATAGCACACTGATACATGAGCTGTTAAAAGTGTTAGAAATTTTTAATATTTGAAATCTGCCTGCACAAGAACTTTCGTACTTATCTGCTATCAGTGACACTACACTTCATTTTATTTGGATGTCAGTAGGTATTCAAGGACACAGCACTGCTCTGTTACAAATGCTTTTAAGTCAAGCACAGTAGCAGCAAGTTACCAGACAAAGGGACACTATGTTAAAGGCTGCCTGCCAGATATTACTTATTCAAGTTGATTACACGGAAGGGACAGTAGTGCTGCCACACTTCTACTCCATACTCCCCAGGAAAAAAAAAAAAAAAAAAAAAGAAAAATCAAGGGTCACATCTAGGTTTTTGTCAGTTCTCACTGCGTGAGGTAGGCAGGAAGAATGTAATATAATATAATGACACAAGGTTTGATCTTGCAAAGTAATATACCTAACTGCTTTGCTAGGTCAGTGCAAGCACATTCTATCTTAGTTTTAAGTACAAGTAGTACATAAAAGGTGTCTCTGAACATGATTTGAGTCAAAAGCAGAAAATAACCACAATCATAGATCATCAAATGGAATGTCCTGAGAGGTTGGAGAGTTCATGCTTTCATCAAAGACACAAAACACCTTTCATTACCATGTATTTCAGCAAAATTTGGGGTTGTACAGCACATCTTAGGATTGCACAGCCATAACATCCGTAAGTAAATCTCTGTGACATTCTTATGTGAAACGGCACAGAAGAATTAAGGTAAAATTAATGAATTCCACCTCATTGATTCTACCTTAACTTTATCAACTGAAGAAAGAAATGGCAAGTCAAATACATATAATAAATACTGGTGAGAAAAGTATGATGCACAAATTCCCACTTATGCTAATTACTTCAGACCAGGCAGAGTCAAGTCACTAATTAATTAGCATTAAGTGATTACAAAGGATATGGTTTGTATTCATGACTACCTAATTGCTTTAGTATGAGAGGAAAACAAAATTGCATCTCTTAGCAATAATCAGTAAATCCAATTAAGCATGAAACTCATGCGAAGGCAATGATCTCAGCCCACGGGAAAGAGGGCTGCGACGAATTACCCGGGGCGAGGCGGCGGCTGACCGTGT
>NW_009601355.1:411-1621 GCF_000690535.1 Cariama cristata | reverse complement strand
TCTTGCCCGGGTTTATTTCGACCGGTGCCGACACACAGCCGGCCCCGAAAGAGCTTGAAGAAGAAAGGCAATTAAAAAAAAAAATTAAAAAATAAAAAAATAAATCCACCCCAAACCCACATCGGGCCGTTTCGCCTCGCTACCAGATCCGCTCTCCTGTTAAACTGGAAACCATTACCGACACATTTAAGGCCGGGCAGATTGTTTTCCTGTATGGATATTGGAGATAAACGCACATCCGCTGGGAAAACTAAACGTCTGTAAAATACTTCATTTAATTTTCATAGGGATTCCTCTCGCCCGGCTGCCAGGGCTCCAAATGCCGGGGAGTAATTTGGAGGTGCGAACTCCACATCCATCCACACCACACACACCCCCCCGGTCCCCGCCTTTGGAGGGGGAAGCATTTAACATTAAATTCCATTAGCACCTAAATTGTTTCTTAAAGACATCCGCTCGGACACAATGACTTCAGCGCGGGCATCTCATGCAAATAACATTTCTCAAATTTTAAACCTTGTTAAAGCTCGTCTCGCACCTCGCGTCGGGCTTAGCGCTTGACAAAACAATAGGCCCGGCGATTTTTAGCCTTTCTCCGGGTAAATATTTAGAGTGGAAGTCGCTAAAATATTTGGCCGTCTTTGCTGAAAGAGTCTGGCACGGTTGGAGCAGTAAAATGAATAATAGATGAGGCGGGAGGATGCGTTTATTTTTGTTCCCCTTCGGCTCAGGCGATTTTCCGTCGGGAACGCCCGGGCTCCCTCGTCCCTCTTCCACCTGATTTGGGGTGGAAGTTTCCGAGCCTCTGTTCCCTATGAGGTACCACAAACCGTTGCAAAAAAGCACCTTAAATCACCTCGAGTCAGACTTTAAAAAACACTTTCCGCCCCCCCTTCTTTTTTTTTCGCCTTGCAATGAGAAAATTTTATTGCCTTGCTCACACCATTTAAATTTAATGGAAAGCATTCCCAGAAAGGGACGTTTTGCCACTTCCAACGGGATTTTGGACTAATGACGGATTTTGCGCGTATTTCTATAGCTTCTCTCTCTCGGTACCCAGCCAGGAAAGCCACGCTCACAAGTTCCACGCGAATAGGTTGCGCGCTGGAGATGCATCAGGCGTTTCGCGCACGGCTGTGTACATCTCCCCGTCCTTTAGCAGGACGGCAGGATCGCGTTCTCCCTGGTTTGTTTTTTTTTGCGGAAAGCT
>NW_009601355.1:0-271 GCF_000690535.1 Cariama cristata | reverse complement strand
TCTGAGTGGGGTGATGGAGGGTGGGGGGGGAATAAAATTAACCGGGATGCTTATTTTATCCCTCTCATCATTTTACATCTCTCTGCCTGAGTCTCTATTTGGGTGGGTTGGGTTTTGGGTTTGTTTTTTTTTTTAAAATATATATTTATATAGGCACGGGCAGAGGGGGGAAATCCGCCGAAAGAACCCCGAATTACCTGTGTGCGTCCTTTTGTGAATTTTGAGGTTTTCTGATCTGGCGAAAACTTTTCCGCAGCCGGGGAAGAGGCAG
>NW_009601354.1:0-13728 GCF_000690535.1 Cariama cristata | reverse complement strand
GATGGATGATGAGGATAACAAAGATTTTGTAGAGAAGAAAAGTTGCAGGCTGCTCAAGGTAGTTAGAGCCTTTTTGTGTGCCTAAGGTTTTGACTCTGAAACTATATGTCCTGCTTTGAGTTAGGGGGGAGTGAGACACCTTGGCTTTTAGATGCTCTAGCTGTGCAGGCAAGCATGAAATCTCTCTTCTTACTGCTACTGTGGTGTGAATTCAGGAAACTCCAGTGGCCCCTTGTGCTTTCATCACTGTAGAAGTGCCAGATAGCATGAGCAGCTTGGTAAGTGAGCTACCGGATAATATAATGAAAAAGAAATGCAGTATTGTTGATCAGGAGAAAGCTCTTTTTCTCTCGAGTGTGTTACTGTTTCACGCTGGAGTTGGTTTCTTGGTTCTGGAGTACGCTAGTCACAAAGCTCCTTTCCAGGTCTTTTCTATGATGTTAGACCATCCTTTCTATTTCTGGGCCAAATAAGTTAATTATTGCATGCAAAGTGGAATGGCTTTAACAGGGGTGAGTGAGAATATCTGTTGGCTGAATACTCAAGATTACATGCCCAGCTACTTTTCTGATGTGCTTTTAGCCTTGCATTTCTCAGTCATTGTAAGTGCAAACTCATTTGGCTCTCTGTTCCATCTCTTGGTGTACGAGAGTTTTATGCATAGCTGCCTCGCTATCCTTATGTATTATGAGGTTTTTTTCAGCCTTTGTGAAGTTTTATGCATAGCTGCCTCGCTATCCTTACGTATTAAGAGCTTTTTTTCAGCCTTTGTGAAGTGTGTGTTTCATTTGGTGGTGAGGCTGTTGAAAACTGTTTCCTTGCCGGCATACGAGTCCTCCTGCAGATCTAACCCAGGATTGTCTCTCTCTTGAATATCCTGTGTGAAGTAGGATGGGATATTTAATAGGAGAAAGGGTACATCTCCTAAGATAAATGCTGTCGTTAGGATGAGAGTATCCTAGCTACATGATGAGTTGGCTGTGCAAACCTAGCTATAGGATACAATGCTGCTTAGGCTATAGCTATGTGTTGAATAAAAGTTGTAATTAAAAAAAAAAAAGGTTTACAAGGGGGTTGTTTTTCTAGGCTATCTTTTATTCAGTTTTATCTGAAAGGTAGCAAGTCAGTATGCAGTTGTAATTCTCAGTACTTCTGAAAGTGAAATTATTTTAGAGTGTATGAGAACTACTATGACAGATGGAAAAACTGTGGAGTTTTTCTTTGAGTCACAGGTAATTGTCAGCAATTTGATACTGGTGGATGCTAGAATAAAGTCATTATACCTCTATGTTATTTATTCAGAACTATGATATATGGATTTGGGGGGCTGAATATAAAGAAGTAGTTTTGAAAATTTTATATAATAATGTTGTGTTTTTTTTTTTTTCCCCCTGTTCATTCTGTTTGCATCCAACAGGTAACAAATAGGTTGTGAAAACACCTGTAGGAATGCTTATGTAATGAAAACAGACAGTAATAAAATTTAGGATAGAAAAATAGACTTTGTATCTGACAAGATGCTATGTAAGATAAAATACTGTCATGCCTCAGTTAGGCTCATTAAAGCTACAAGGGAGAGAGGGGGGAGTGAATCTTCCGCATTCTCCCAAAAGACAGGAACAGTCAAGAGAGACATGCTAAAATCTGTTGTAATAGTTTTGTACCAAATGATTCAGATGTTCTGCAGCTACAAGACCTAGACACTTTTAAAGAAGTAAATGCTTCTTGCTGTGAGTTTTTATTAATAGCAATGCTAAATATATCATTGTTTTAAAGAAGCAGCAGATTGCAGTGGATGATGTGCTGAAATTATCAATCTTATGAAACAAATGGACTCTTTAAAAGGATTGGCAGCAGATTTTCAAGAGCGAATGTATCTGTCTATGGCTTTAGATTTTTCTGAGTAACTTGTGTTTTAAGAATGGTCTGTTAATAGGCTGTAATAGATTTTTGGTGTACATCTTAGAGTGGAATTTCAAAGGGACGCATTATCTGAATTTAGATCTATTAATGGGAATCCAGATTTTCAAAAGATATCAGTGCTCAATAGGAAATGAGAGGCAAATCTTAAGCCAGACTTCAAATTCAATCTGCACCCAGCAATTTCTTATTATTGCTGTTATTAAGTGACAGCTGCTAAGCATTTAACAATTCTGGAAACGTTGCATATCATAGTTAACTCTTGGCTTATTCCCACTGAAATAGAGGCAAAACTCCTATTGATTTCAGATGTGCATGATCAAGTCTCTAAGGTCTTATTTCATAATTTTGTCACTCAAAGATATATGTTACACTGCAATAACAGAGATCTGTCATAGTTTAATGTGGTATTCCGTAAGTGTTATCATGTTGATACTGAATTTTCCTGAATTCTGAAACGCACAAGAAGTTTTGTATCTCTTCCAATTTTTGTAAGGTTGATCTAGAGGAGACACAAAGATACCTTCAGTTATTTGCCAAAAATGGATCTCCATGAGAAATTCTTGGATTGTACAGACTAGAAAATAACATCCTTTAGGTGAGGTAAATTATCATTGGTTTAAAGAGTGATGGTATTTCCTGGCAGGCCCATAAAAAATGTTTTTAGTGTTTCATTCATGCAAGATATACACCATGAGCTTGCCAGATGGCACAGTGACACACTGGGTGACTGTAATGCCATATTTCTTCTGTGTACAATTCTTATCAGTAAGAAGTTCCCAGAATAAACAGGATGATTGGCTTTATGGTGCTCTTGCTTTATGCTGATTGCAGCATATAACTCACCTTGCAATGTTTAGTCAGCAGATGTATTTGGACATCATCCTGTTTGCCAAATCCACATCCTCCCTGACTACAGAATGACGTGCCAGTGATTGCCATCACTGATGGTATTTCTACTGTGCTTCTGTGAGACTGTTGTCGTCAGCCCAGCAATTGTGCGATAAGTTTTACAACATATGGTTCAGTTCCTTAGGATACTGAGTTTTCTTGGCTGGGCATCTGCTGCTTAATTTATCAGAAAACAGAGGACAAAGGCAAATGTATTTAATTTCATGTTAGAAAATGCAGAGAATGTGAAAAACACTATAAATTAATTGTTTATTTACTCTTTGTGAAATGAAATAGTCTAAGCCCTTCTTTCAATAAAACTCATTATAGGGTTCAGAAATTACTTAGATTGCAAATTGAGGCTGTACCAATTTTATCTGAGAGATTACTGTAATAGCAGCAATAAGTGCCTGCAAATTCATGTTGCTTAGTAACGTTATGGACAAAGTTATGAAGAAGGAGTCATGCTTTTTAACATATACATGTTGTCACTGACTTCTCTGTTGGAATGACATTTATTACTTGCATATCACTATTTTGGCATTATGCCCTGGCAAGATACTATTCCTACATCCTGTGTTCCTTGAACTTATGCCTGTGAAGACTTACCTCAGTGAATAACTTTGTGCAAGGAGTAGTTAAAGCTTCAAGGAGACTGCTAAGTCAAGTGTATCCATAAATCTTTGCACGTTCCAGACACGGTGTAGTTATGCTAAAGTTAGTTACAGGCACAGTATAACTGCGATGCAATGTAATGGATTTTGTGGAGAGGATGCACAGGCTTGCCCCATAAAAGGGAGAGCCATGCAAGGGGAGACATATGACAGATAACAGATAATAATCCCATTTAAGGAACATTAAGAATATGATGCATCTGTCTTCACCTTCACCTCCCTTAATATTTGTGCTCACATATTCTTATGATTATAGGTGGTAACATTATCAAAAGTATCTATTTATCAACAGAAAATTATAATAGAAATTAACTAAAAAGTTTAATTCCATGCACGTACTCTCAAATCTAGGCCCAAAAGAGGAAAAAAGTATTGTCTTTCAACCAGTGAATACTGGCGTCCTGATTTTGCCAAGTCTTAGTGCTGTAAAATGTCATGAGGAGGGAATCCTTGAAAGATTACAGGAAACAGGTAGAATCTCCAGAAAGAAAAGAAAGTAGTGTGCTGAAGGGAGGTGATTCTGATTTTTAGGGGGAAGATAAATTAAAATATTCACATATACCCAATTGTTCTCAGGAAAATATAGGCTAAATGAAAGATTTATGTGCTACATTTCAGAAAAAATATGATTAATCAATTGGCTAACTTTTAGGGGCTAGTCTCATGTAGCTAAGATGTGGAGGATCAGATCTGTTTGATTCAGTTCTTCAAAGATCTTCACAGGATGCAAAACAGACGTGGCTGTTCTTGACTCCTGTTGTCTTCAGTGAGCATGCATCATACATACAGCTAAAATAATATCTGCTGAGCTGAAGATGTATCCCAAGACTTGCATATTTTAATGGTGGGGTCATAATTGTAATACAACCTTTTAAGTATTGAGGAAGAGGTTTCATTTGATTTTTCTTTTTTTTTTTTTTTTTTCTTCCCTAAAATTGGTACAGGCATATCTTTCATTTGTAGCAACATAAGATCTTATGCCAAAATGCATGGGGTTTTAAACTAATTAAAATGGAGAGTTCTATCTTAGGCCATATTTTTAAAGTAATATGTGTTGACACAGCTGTCATTATTTGTTAATGATTTGATTTTGGGGAAAAGTATTAGACCATGTTTAAAAATACCCAACAACTTACTGTCATGTTACTCGATCAAACTTAAATCAACTTATAAAAAGAATGCAGCCATACCACACTATCAAGTAGGAAGCACTGAGCTGTTTTTGTTGTTGTTGTTTTTTTAAAATGCCTCTTTTCCCTGACTGTGTGGAAGGTTATTTGTTTCAGACACAGTCAAATTAGAATAAAGCTAGGGCAAAAGTTTTCTACGCTGAAGATATTACAAACAGTTAATTTGATTTGGATAGAACAAAATCTAGTTATTGTAATCAAATGAGGTGTGTGCTATGAGGATCAGAGAAGAAGGATTAGAAGAGTCAATGATGAGTACATTCTCATTTGTATTTGTGCTAAGGCTATGAAAAAGTTGTGCAAGTGTAGCTAAGAAGCATGGACACTTATTTTGATGAGACTTCATATTTTGCTTTAGGACAGAAAAGAGATCGTCTTGATATAGTGCAAATTGCAATAAAACATTCTTCAACCAACATAATAATTTTATATGGCTTTAATTATAGCATCTGAAAACTGGATGAAATTAAACCAGTGCAATTTTTCCAAGTAAATGAAGCCTGAGATCACCTGTACGTTTCTCTAACAGGGTATAATTTGAAATGTGTAAAGTACAATTTATGCTAGCTTTAAAGCCCATTTATTCTAATCCGGTGGTGTAAGACATCGTTGGTTTTCCTTGCAGAAATTTTCCTCTTTGTTTTTTTATTTAAATCTTGCTTATGATAAACATTAAAACATACTTACCTTTCTGACTAGTTAGCATTACAGTGTGAGAGCAGTCATTCTTTTCAGGCAAATGATTGTGTAACTGGATGATAACTTAAGGCTTTTCCAAAGCAAGAACAATGGATGCTGGAGGAGGCTGCCAGAAACTGGAGGGGAAAAAATGTTACTGATCTGTATCATAGTTTTCCAAAGCTTCTGGAAGCAAGTAGAAAATATTTCTATAGGCTTGATATGTATGTATCATATCTATTTCTTTCTTAGTATATATATCTTTAAAAGACACATAGCGTGCTGTTGCTAACTCATTAGTTTTACTGAGAAGGAGTATGTATTAACCCAGAGATGGATATAGGTCAGCAGTATTTATTTCTGCTACAAACCCAGCAGTTAAACGGTGATGTGGATGTCTGGGTCTGCCACAACCTTGTGCTCAGTGAACAGACTCCTTTATCAGCATAAAGCACAAGTCATGTTAGCGACACTTCGTGAGGAGAGAAGGATTTACCATTTGGTCTGGTCGCAGGACTGAGGCTTCCAACTTAATTTGTGGTAAAATACGTTAAAAGGTGCTTAGGTCTGTCCGTTGCTTTATTCCTTCCATTCTTGAAAGAGCAATGGAGATAGAAATGTTGACCAGTCTTTTCTGATATGAATCAAAATTTTGGAGATGCACAAGACCAGACAAAGTAGTAGGACTGCATGGTTGGAGGCAAATCCGATAGATCTGGCATTAGAGGGTAAACTTTACTATTTATTTTCTCTGAATAAAGTAACTGTCTTCAAGGAAACCTCTATGAAGAGAGATTGTATTTTTTACAGTATATGTGTGATATATTCAGTTTAAAGCAATACTGTACACACTTACATTGTCTCTTGGCTTTGAGATGTTGACATTGTTTAAAAGAAGGTAAATCCACCTCTTTTTAAAGACTTTTTTAAATTATAGGCCCTGCCTCTAGTGACAGGAAATGTCACACAATCTTAAGACTGTTTTCAGTTGGTTTTGACTTTGGCAAATTTTCAGCATGTGGACTTGAATGTTGTTAGAATAGGTTTTTTCTGTGTTTTGAAATTTCAAGTAGAGATTGCCTAGGAAAAGGTATAAATTGTTAATTAAACAATTCTGGTTTAGAACAGGGACTGGAAATGGGAGGCTGTGTCCTATGTGCTACAAATGTCCCTCTGAAAATCTTCTTGACTGTGCCTAAGTTGCAAGTCTCTGCACAATTGCCGTTGGCATGGGCTCAATGGGGACTTGGCTAAACATCCCTAAGAGGCCACTGCGCAAAGAAGCCACAGCGAGCTCTATGGTAGGGCATTCATACAAAGCTTGTATTCCTATCATGTTTCAATGTAGCTTTATTTAATCAGTTAAGTTTATACAGGCAAACAACTTGTCCATCAAAAAGAATCCTTTTCTTAGAAGCAAAATTTCTTTTGCTTTTTGGAAAAAAAAGTTTTTAGTAATTCAGTTCTTGCATGTGTTTTTTTTTTTATTACTAGATTTTTTTGGCTTAAGATTTTTTTGGGGGATGAAGGCTATTTCCCTTTTTGATGCTGTGCAAGTTACACTTTGCATGGCAAGATTAATCTTTTAGTTGGAGGTCAAGGGCAGCTGGCAGAGTTTCAAGTCATCTCAAGAAAAGTAAAAAGTCAGGGCTATATATAAAGTGCTGAGCAATAAGTGACATACAATTTATATGATCACCTCACCTAAATTTGGCTGTAAAGGAAATAACATTTTATTATATGTTAAGAATTTGAAACCTTATTCAAGTTTCATTAGCCTTTTTAAAGATTGACAGCTGTTCACCATTTTCCCCAAGCTCTTCAAATTTATTGTCAGTGTTATCTCTGCCTAGCTAGGTAAGTGAAAACAGCCCAGTTCCCCAGGTACAGAGGGGAATCCTGCCAGCTGATAGCTTACAGCCTCTTGTTTCTTGCTTGGTCATAAACCTATTGAAAATAAGATCAAAGGATGAGTGTTTACTGAGCTCTGGTTGGGTGTAGTGGGGACAAAAACCAAGTCCTGCTTAGCATGATGTGACATGTTATGCTGGTAATTGGTTCAGTCATGTAGAGGGAGGTGGTTATAGTGACGGAGAACTGAGATAGCAAATGCTGTGACATCTTCTCTTTCTGCAGCCCTGAGGTGAGGCATGCCTTGGGGAATGAATTTCCTAGCTCCTGTGCTTGGAACTCCTTGGTGGTTGCTTTTTGAGAGTGAAAGGGCAGTGTCAACTGGTGTAATGTGGAGGACACTCTGACCCATGTCTGCTTGTCTGTGCAGTCCAGAAACGTTCTTCACTCTTTGAGCTATTCTAATTCAGATTAGTATAATATAGAGATGCCTGAGCTACCTTTCCAGTATTTCTGCCAGGACCAGAAGCTGGTTGTTGTGACAGCACCAGGTTCTGTATAGGCTAATTTAATCTGCCTAGAGGCAGATATTTTGAATTACTAGCTAGGAGCGGAATAAATTAGCCCATGAGAACCGTGGGCTGCTGTAGCTGGTTTTCAGATGACTTGGAAGGAATCCATGCACTAGAGACCAGGGCAACCAATTTTTTTGCTAGGTATATGTGGACCCTGCTTCTTACGCAAAGTCATTTGACCAGAGCTTGCTCCCTAGCGTGATTATGTGACAGAGCCAGAAAGATGTCCCTCCAGCAACAGCTGCTGGAGGGGGAAAAATGCTCACATTAAGTTGTGACCTGGTGCAAGTGCTGAATTTGATAGTGTAGTGTGGTGTCCCCCCCCGCCTTCTACCACGTTGGGGATGAATTGTTAGGCACATACTGAAAGCGAGGATAGAAAAACCTCTGTCCTAGTGTACGGCACGATGAAATCATGTCCCGACTTTTATAGGAGTGATACCTTCATTTTGGTACTGCCCTGCCCAAACCAAGAGTATATCTACACTTCTTTGGCCACGTGTTTATGACATGTTTACAATGCAGAACTGAATTAGATGTAGTTTCATGGGGTAGAACAGAGCCTGGTGGACTTGTCTTAGTTCTGGATATTTTTTATGAGGGTTAAACAAGCTTGTGCAAGAGCTAGTGAGAGTGGTTGAGCACAATGCCAGGAAGAGATGTCTAGGATGTGACCCATCTTCCTTCCAGACAGTTTGGCTGTCTCTGTACTGTCTTTCTTTGCATTTCCTGTCCACTGTGAATTTAGGTAGAGACACACTTAGCTGTGTCTGCTTGGCCAGCATTATTATTTTGAGATCTGGTATAAAATAATTCAAGGTTGCTTATTTTTCACCTTGCAGACTCAGACTTCCCTTTGGACCAGATGCTGGTTAAGTGCTCACCTGTCACATAACAGGCAGAACATACTCTACTGGATGGCATTAACAGGGAAGAATGATGGGCTTCTGACTCCTCTGGTAAGTTTGCTCCTAAGTGGATATATAGTTCAAAAAGTATTTCATGTAAAAAGCAAGGTTCATTTTTTTTAGTTGTCATTTAATATTCTCCTCAATACAAGATCAGGCTGCAAAGATAGGAAATTGGGCAAAAGCAGTTACAAAACTCACATCTCTATTTAGGCTTGCTTGATGTTACTGGATCTTTTTTTTTTTTTTCCTTAAGGCTGTACCCATAAGCACAAATTTCCTATGCCATTTCAAATTCTGTTAAAACGTGTTTAGAGTTTTGGCAAGTTTTTGGGATGTCTGATGTAATGGCTGTAATAATGTACCGGAATTCACATGGCAAGGTGCCTGGATGGTAAAATTGTGCCACTTGGGCTACCAGGATATCTCATAACTTGTTTGGATTAAACATTTTCTTTTGGGAGGAGGGATAACTGACAAGTGCTCACCAGCCAGAACTAAATAGTCAGAATCTTCTATACCCAGCTGCACTATGGAAGTGTAACATTTAAAGTATCCAGCTCTGGTTTCTATTGGAGTTTGTGGAACAGTACAGTGATTAATATTTCTGATTTTGATTGCTTTCTTTTTCTACTCTTGTTTTAACCATATATTAATATGCATAGGTAGCGTGTGCTTATATTCTCGCTTTTCCACACTGGATGTGGCAAATTCATTTCAAATGATGTTAGTATTACTGCAACAGAAGCAAAGGAAGCAAATAAGTAGCTCAGAAAAAATATTTTTCTCCAAATAGTTAAAGATGCTTTTCCCAAATAGTTGCACATAAACACAGTTCCACTTATTTTTAAATACCAATACCAAGATGAAAAATGCATAAGAATTTAATGTATGCAAGAATTTTCCATACAGAAACACTTGTTGGTGGGTATGGTTGGCTAAAGGGACCGTAACAGGGTATGGTTTCAAAGAGGACTCCGGTGAATAATGACTGAAAACTGTTACCAGCATCTGATGGTTCTGTGGCCTTTAAAGCAAAATAATTTTTACAAACACTTTTAGGAAGATTTATGTAAGCAGGCAATATATTAAAGATGAAGAAAATAACATTCCTCAAAATCTTTTAAAGCAGAAAGAAAGACTTATGATTCTTTCACAAGACACTGTTTCTGTGTTGCTTTTGCCCATTCTTTGTCAGTCCAAGGTCATTCACCTCTGTAATAAACAACTGTCTGATACAATCTGTCAAATGGTTTTATTGCTTACAAAGCTGTTCCCTTTGGAACATTGCAACGCAGAAGCTGAACTAAGACATTGTCAGCTTTCCTAGTGTTACATTTTAATTTCATTCAATGGGACTTTAATGAATTGTGGTATCTGTTAGCCCAATCTTAGACTTTACTTAAAGGCTGTACTAGCTAATTAGAAATCCATCCCGCAGTCACTTAAGTGCAGGAGTGTCTTTATTAGCCAAGTGGTTTCTGAGGTGTTGAGTGCTCTCAGTAATCACAGATGTGAGAAAGAGCTGACAGGGCTGAGCGGGCTGTGGGGAGACTTGCATGTTTCCCCTGTGTGAACGAAACTATGGAAAGCAAAGAAATTAGATAGTGGTGTAATTATAGGTCTAATTTGTCATACATACTATATGTAAAACACTTAACAGGTTCTCAACGGTGCGTTTGTGTATGGTGTTGATATATGCACGTATGGAGATCACATGGCATCTGCATCCTGAGCCTTCAACAGTAGTAACAGAGCTAGTGTTTGTGAACTAAGGACAATATGTAGCCTCAGTCTGAATTACTCCTGGCCACAAAATTCAGCCAAAAATAAAATGCTTAGTTCATAAGCTTTCTGTTTATCTTGAAAGAAATTGTGTATATTATCCCCAATCAGCCCCTAGTTAATCCCACAGGCCCTGAATAGTAGTAGGAAGCCAGATATAATCAGGGTACATGGTATGTACTTAACACAACTGCATGCTTATCTGGTTTTAGGTCCCTGCTATCTCTTGCTGTATCCATGTGGTAAGACAGCCCTCTGAGATTCTTCTTTGAAGGATAATTCTTCTGTGAATCTCTTTATGTTGGGTGTGAGTTTTCTTTTTCTTTTCTTTTTTTGAAATTGCCAGCCATGCCTAAACACCTTTCAGTTTCAGTTTGTACCAGATAAGTGTCATCGGTGTGGTCAATTCTGACAATAACATGAGGGAAAGTCTGGGTTCTTTCTGCATTATGTAAAGTATTGGATACATTTTTTTTTAGCCATCTTGCAGCTAGGATCATTTGGACTGATCTGATTAAGAAGGGACACTTAAACTTACATTAGCCTGTAGGATTGTATTTCCTGTTAAGTGCAATTTTAAATTAAAGTGTTGTAGGTTGACTTCCTCTACTTCTATATATCCTATTCTGTTTAAATAAAAACTGATACAACTTTTGGAAGAAAGAATGTATCTTCATCTATCTTCTGTGGACCCCAAATAAAGACAAATGAATTTCCATGTGTGCTCCTTCATGCTAGTTTACATTACCACATATTTTCCAGTATCCAAGTCATTACTTGGAGACCAGCAGACAAGGGAAAGGACAGAGTTGTCTGAAGTTGAGTTGTTTAACAACTTATTTTTAAACACCACTACCTCATGTTCTAGTTCTGTCTCTAGTCTCGCTGCTAACACTTAGGGATTACTTTGATTTGTGTGAATAACCCACTGGCTTAACAGGTCTTCATACAGAAGCAAACACCCCATGAAAAGTTGCTCTAGCGAACAGAATTACATAAAGGAAACACCTTTTATTTGTATCGCATACATCAAGCATATGCTAGCATTACAAAAGCACGTTGTCTGACATGCAGGGAGAATGATCTTTGAAAGCACTGGGACTAAGCACTCAAGCATACGTCTCTTTTTATAGGTTAGTCCTGGCTATCTGGGGAGCTGAACACAGACTGTTTGCAGCAAAAACGGGGGTTTCAACCCACAATAGTGGTTTTCACATTCAAGGCCCTGTCTTGCACATCCTTGCAGAAGAATAAGAAGTACTATCATTCTAGTTTGATAGTATAAAAAAAAAAAAATGTGAAAGTTCAAAGCCTTAGGCTTTCAAGGGGTGAGTGACAGTGCTATAGAGCACTGTATTGTCTTTTTCCAGACTCCTATTAGAGAGAAATTTTCTAACCTTAATGCTGGTGTCACAGTAAGGAAACATAAATCCCTGGCTCTGCAGTATTCTCTTACTGCTTATACCAGAACAGCAACAGCTCCGCTGGCTGCTGGAAATGGCTTCTCTGTTACTGCTACTTGTATTTTTCAGAGCAGTTCTTATAACTCTTCCTTGAGAATGCCTCACCTACCAATGTGGGTAGGTCTTGGCACTTGGAGGCCAGGCTAGGCTGTGTTCAGGAGAAGAACAATGTGCCTTTTGCTATTAATTTCAATTGAATTGCATATGGGATTAATTAGCCCATAAGCTGGAGTGAAGAAGCTGTCCAGTTCTAATACATTTTTGCTTTGTTGAAGGTGATTGATTAACTAGGAGTTGGGGTAACAAGAAAACCTACAATACCCTAGAACTATGCCAGGAATTCAGAATGACTTTCAGAGTGTCCTAATTTCATGATGACTTAATTTTTTTTTTTTATTTGTACATGGAAAGTCTGGTGCTGAAAGGTAAATGGGAGTTTTCATTTTCTCTGCACCAGGGTGTTGTAGTGAGTGTTCTGTAAAAATCTTCTCTGACTAGAAAGAAGAGAGAAAGCAAGTACCAGATTAGAAATTCTCTATGAAGTTGTCTTTCCTCTTGCCTTGTCTATTTTCTAAATATTCACCATCTTGTTCTTCCCTTGTTCCCAGAATTTATCATGATGGATTTGTAGTAATGTATACCAGAATCACATACTGCAATAATGAAATAACAATATAATGTAAATGATAATATGGGAACTTTGGAAGCTGCATCTGGCCTCCACGAGTAACTAAGTCTGGGAAGTCCGTAGGGTATCAGACTTTTGGCAATCACGGTTGTATTGTCAATCAAGAACTCGGCATCAGTGGGAAGGATAGAGCATGCAGCTACCCACCGACAGACACTTTGAGATCCAAGATTGATTGTTTTTCTTTCAGTTTGTTGTGGTTTTGCCTGTAAAAATAAGGTGGGCATCATTCTTTGAAAAAAGAGAATGCTCAGAGTAGTATTTAGTCTGAAATCCTTCAGATTTGTATAGGATTGCTGCTCTAGGGATGTATGGGGAGGAATGGCTGAGTAACTTCCAGACATAAGTGACAATGGGTTATGTGGATCTCCTTGCTATAAGAACAGGCTATGTTTGATGTTTGCTGTATTGGAAAAGGAGTATGTTCCTTTTGTAAAGAAAGTTTCTGAGCACATCAGGAATTCTGCATGTGGAGCTGTAACCTTTTCAGCTGTCATAGTGGTCTGGTTGTTGTTTTTCATCCATGCATCATCTAGTTTTGTGTGTGTTTGTTTTTTTTTTTTTTAACAAGTATTAATAGGTATGGTTCAAGTTCTAAGACTGCCAGTGTCTACAGCTATCAGTGGCAAGTGTTTCACAAGAGAATGAGGGCCTCAGAACAGCACTAGGACTTCTGTGGATTTCATGGTATTCTTTGTATTACACATTTTATATGCAGCTTGTGTTGAGCTTATTATGTTCACAGATGTAAGCAGGTGTATATAGCACTTCTCAAGTGCACACTGGCTGGAAAAGTAAGTATTTGCTGTTGATGTGGTGTTGTGAAAGAATCCCAGTCAGCTCCTAGCACAGTAAGAGACCTGAGGAGCAGCAGAGGCATGAAGTAGGGGTACGTTCCCCGTGCAGCTCCACTTGACCTTCAACCAACCGATAAACCTTGAACCGAGTGATAAACCTTCAGCAGTTGCTGATGAAATCCTGCCGGCAGTTAAGGGTGGGGGGAAAGTTGCTTTACTTCCTCGGGATGGCAGACCCGAGGGCAAGGGCCCCCACCACCCCGGGTTACCTCCCCCCGGGGGCATGTCCGCTGGGCTCAGCTCTTGGA
>NW_009601353.1:0-449 GCF_000690535.1 Cariama cristata | reverse complement strand
AGAAACTTCCACAGATAAAAAGCCCTTCTGAGGGGCAAGCACAGACCTCAAAGTAGAAAGTATTACTAGTTAGAAGGATAAAAAAATTTCAGTGTTAATGAACAGGACAAGCCAAAGTATAAGAACAGCAAGGTTTTGATATTTGCTTCCATTCTGCACCTGGACAAAACAAAAAAAAACTTTCCAACAAAATTAAAGAGAAGGAATGATGTTTTGCTACAGAATACCCTATAGCAATTGAGACCCTCACAAGATCAGTTATTTTTCTTCTCATTCAAGGAAGATGCAGCTAATTACTTTTTGTACGAAAAGCAGTCAGTCTGGAAAAAGGACAGATTTACCTAATCAGGAGAACTTGGGAGACTTGAATCTCAAACACCTACAACACATGCAGTGCCCTTCCTGCAAGTAGGGGTTATGTACATCTGCTTCCCACCTGGGCCTTTGTT
>NW_009601352.1:56322-56560 GCF_000690535.1 Cariama cristata | reverse complement strand
GATAGATATATATATATTTATTTTTTTTTAAACAGCAAGATGGGAGACATCAGGAACTATTTTATTACAAATTTTACAGTCAACGGCAGTTGGTGTGTACTTCAATGGTACAACTAGCCTGGTGTGCTGAGCCACTCCAGTTCATTTCAACAACCTTACTTCCAGTCCAGGTTTCGAGCATCTCATCAAGTGCCTTGGCTTTGGACAGAAGCTAGAAATTTATGGTTTCAGTTTAATT
>NW_009601352.1:0-56299 GCF_000690535.1 Cariama cristata | reverse complement strand
GAACCCAACCACTTCACAGTAGGCCATCCTCACTTCTCCTACATCTCTTCTTAAATTGATAAACAAAATTCTTCCGCACTTTGCTAAGTCCAAAATCATGGACTATGAGAGAACAGAAAAAGTGAGGAACAAGCAGCACAGTTACTGTTTTACTCTGAGTACCCTCACAAGATCTGAGAGTCATCCAAGACTAACATAGCAAATGAGTGTTATGCATGGATGCAGTGTCAACTGTGGCTGAAGGTAATGGAAATGGAATTTTTTAAGAGATATATTTACTTCTATTTTTTTTCTAGAAGATTGAAAGAAGACAGCCTAAAATTCTATGATGCAGTGATAGTTCAAGGAAAAGAACAACATCTACAGAATAACTAGAGAGATTGGACTTATGTTACTAGATAACTAAAAAACAATTCGAGTAAAAGTGAGCTTTATGTAGGACAGCCATGAATCTGCTGACAGACTAGTTCTCATCTTCATCACACCGTCAAGACAGACATTTCCAAAACTACTTCCTAAAAACTACACAGGTTTATCCATCATCACACTACCAGAAAATGGAAGTTTGCAGTCAAAGATGGTCAGTCACTTTTGCTCAGAGACAAGTGACTGGTAAACTGAAAGTAGCTGGCAGAAGATGCAGTGGAAAGCAGCATTTCCTTTTTACCTCTTACCATCACCACACATGAGCCAAAAGAATTGCTGAGGAGAAAGAGGACAGTGAGTGAACTGAGGCACCTGGTAGACATGTGTCAGTCTTTGCACACTGTTAGAAGAGAGGTCAACTACACCTGAACAGCAAGTGTGATAATACAGTACTCTAATCTAAAAAACAACAAAGAGAATAAGAAAGTAAAAGTCATAGGCAATGATAGAAAAACCTTTACAAATGCAATTGAAACTGAAAGGGAAAATTTCAAGAACTGGTATCAGGCCTACACCAAATACAGCTGATTTTTGAGAACACAGTGTGAGAGAACATTGAGGTTACATGAGACCTGCAGTGCTGGAGATCAGAGTTACATACCAAGGTACAGAAATAATTTAGGAAAATAAATAATTAATAAGTTAAAAAATAAATCAATGTAATGATAAACTGTACTAAAAAATGTCTGAGATTATGACTTCAGAATTATGAAGCATTACAAAGCAAATGGTGCTCTAGACAGATCGGGGAGTTGTAAGACAGTTCAGAGTTCATTGTAGATGGCTGAGGGCCAAATGCTCAAAGAAAGAACATGCAATATTTGGCATGACAGAAATGTCAGCCTAAAGAGATTTCTTCCTTCTAGTGTTAATCCAATTTCACCACAAATTGTCAGGGTGTGGTGCAACCTGCAAACACACACTAAACATACACTTACATCACTGTACAGATGAGGAAAAACCAACAACCATAAATAATATTGGAAGAGTCACGGCCGAGTTTCGTTTTCTCTGGTTGTAACATGGAGCAACATCTTCCACTTTTTCTGCCTTCTCCACAGCTCATGGAAATCAGAGGAGGGATTACAACTATTGCATTGTGTTTGGTGTTCAGCTCTATGGAATCTTAAACCATTACCATTACCTCAGATGGAAAGTACTACATAAAAATATTGTTTAAAGAGAAGATTTTTCAGCTCAATGTTATTATATATGCTTTAATTTTTTTTTGAGAAATCAGTTATGTGCCTACTGATGATCAGTCCAAGGAAATTGTTCTGTAAGAGGAAACAGACAAACAATTCTGGAAATTCTTTATGGGGCTATTCAATGTACATATTATGGAGCTATTCTTCCAATTGTGGAAGGCAGATCAGACATTTTCAAACTTTCTCAATACTGCAGCAAAGCACATACTGTTCTGTAAAGGGTATGCAGACTCTTTCAGTAACATCCTCAGCAATCTAATTTATTTTATATCTTTGACATGACATTGTTTTAGTCATAAGGCAAAAGAAACAGATGGAAGTTCACTAACTCACCTATTAACTATTATCAGTATCTTGACTCCATGTATTGAAGCAGTATTTCACCATACATAGCTGTGTAAGCTCATGTTTGTATTCAAACTCAAAATATATCAACTGATACTTCCTAATTTCAGTGTCATCTGAAATGTCTCCTCACCTTTGACATCCTCCTCTAGAGTATCACTGTTTTTCTTAAAAAGCAGTATCCGAAATAATACAGTGTTAGTCTTGCTGATACCTCGTGACCATTTGGGAATGAAGAGCAGCAATTACCTCCAGGGTCTAACACACCATTCTTCTTTCTAAATCTGAAATAATGTTTAGCCCCTCCCCCCCCCGCCCCCTTAACAACAGCCTAATATTGACCAGTATAATCTGGAACCTACAACAGCCAGATTAAGCTTCTGAGTACTGTGGCACGGCCAAATATGCCCCCCATCCTCTTCTTACTCACGTTGTTTTTATTTTCGAAATACACCGCTTAGCACTAGTTCTCACCTTCTGGCTCAGATAATTTCTACTCGATGGTTTCTACGAAGAGGAACATTTTGAATTTCATCCTGACAATACAGTATCCTCACGTGTTCTCCCATTTAGATTATCATAAAGATCTGAATGAGAATGGCAGCTCTCTAGAAAGATCTTAGGAGTTTCACTTTTTCCATTTTCCTGGCTTTATAGAAAACTCTTTAACCATTCTGTATACGATTTTTCAAACTCTTAAAAATCAACTCACCCTTCCAACAGAAATTTCTTTTGAACCATATTCTAGTTCTCTGTTCAGAATGACACACTGGACAGAAGGGTTTTGGGTTTTGTTTTTGGTTTTTTTAACCTTCTTTTCTAAAGGAATGGGATAGAGCTAGGAATCACAGAAGTTGTGAAAAAAGTGCTTTCTCTCATGGCTTCTTTCATCCCCACAGGAAGGAAGCAAGGAGTTCAGATTGATTATTAGTTATGCTCAAGATGACAGACAGAAGAGTCCAATATAGTCAAGGGAAAGTGGACCAAGAATGAAGGCAAACATTTAATGAATGACCAAGACAGCAAGAGACAGTCACACAAATCACTCGGACTGAAAAGCCTGGGGCATGTGGGGCACTTACCAGGTCTATGATCAACTGATTTCTGGATGAAGCAGCCCAAATGGGTTAATGTAACAATTTAGTAAGACACACAGAGTATAGGGTGTACAAACAAAGGGTTACTTTCCATTTCTGTCATCCTCCTGTTTGCTAAGAGTAAGGTGGTAAACAGAACATATTAGACACAAAGAGCCTGCCAGGCTTAGTACCCTACCTAGGCTACAACTATCAACCACACTGTAGAGCTGTAAATTCCCTGCATTTAAAATACAAATATGTTTAAACAGTGAAAGGTGAGAGAAATCTTGAAAGATAAGAAATTAAGAATGTCACTGCTAGCAAGGGAACAGGTAAAGCACAAAAACCCCCACACAACCAGAGAATGTAATTGGAAATAATCCAGGACATTTTCATGGGGTCTACGGAAAACAAGACATGAGTTGCATTCAACTACCATATTGACCATATCTTAGCAAACGTCTTGCAGGTAAATCACTCTATTTTGAAAAATCTGAATTAAGCTGAAAAAAAAAATATTTAAACAAGGGATAATAGTGTCACACAGCCATTGGAAAAAGATGTGATGATGATTTCCATACCAGGTAGGTCACTGGGTTATGCATAGCTTTCCTGATGAATTATTAGAACAACTGTGGAAATCTCAGTTTACAATGGTATTTGAACCGGATGGTATTGGCAGATATCTACAAGGAAAATCTTTTGCACACTATGAAGACTCTGAATTCAGAACAAATGTCATTCACTTACACAAGGAAATTAACAGCATCGATCAGCTGAAATGCTCATCAACCACAAAGAATATGCAGCTCAAGACACACGATATCATCATCTCCAATGAATGATGATCACAAAAATTCTTTAAGTAACAGCAGCAACAGTCCTATAAAAACCAAACCAAATGGGGATGATTGCAAACCCAGATGAGAATGCGCCCAGGATTTTGAAGGATTAAGACCAGGCTATGACAAGATAAAAATTTTGAGATATAAGTGTGATTGCAGTAATCAGTAAGAGACAGAAAACAGAAACAGTGAATGTGAATATTACATTTGGCCAGTTACTACAGACTCTGGTGTCCCTGTTTAGAAATGAGAGTGCTACCGATAAATTTCATCAAAAGCAAACTAGGAAGATAGAGGGGAAAAAAAGAAGAGATCACTAGAGATCTAACAGACTCCACCTGGCCAGGGAAGCACCATGTCCACAACCAGTGATCACAGAACTGAGCAGAGCTGTTCAAATATTATGGCTAACAGCTACCAGCAGGGAAAGCCCATGCGAATAGAGAAGAACCAAGAGTTTCTCACACTATACTCCCAACAATACGTCTGACTAGGGTGAGAGAAGTCATGGGGAAATTACAATCCTGAATACAGAGGGAATACAAGATAGGGACAAAAATTAAAACAAAATCATAAAAAATTCAAGGTACTTTCTACTATCATCCATTTTAAACCAGTGAGGCATTGTGTCCCACTGATTGGTTAAATCAAATTATTATTAATGAAAGACTATTGAGGTGGGTGCCTCAGCCTCTAGGAACTTTCTTTTTAAGTAGATCATCATTGACAGAGAACTCTCAAATTTTTCAAAAACCTCCTTGTATGGGGTTGAACCCTCCTTTTTCTTCCTTTTGCCAAGGGTGGAGCACAATGAATTTAAAACCGTGCAGTAGGAGCAAAGGCACACTGCTGTTCTCTACAGAACAGGACTTAGCTCATAGCCAGTATGAATAACCTTACGTACTCTCTCCAAGAAAACAACTCTCCTATTTTGTGGAAATAAATAAGTGTAGTAACAGGTTAAAAAGAAGATTAAATACAGCTAGTATCAAAATGGTAGCATTCAGTATTGAACAAAGCCAAAAAATGATCCCAGTGTAACCCATTAAGACATACAACTATTTTGACTTTGGCAGGACTTACCTATCACTTTAGGTTTTATGGCATTCAAGAAGAAGTTATAACATGCTAAATTCAGTTGTAAAGGTGTAATTCATTTAGGCTTCTCAATGGGAGATTGAATGTTTTTAGCTATTTTGAATAGTAGGGCACACAGGTCACAATTGGCAGCGTGATTCGGGATTCTTTCAGATAGAAAGGCAACGGTTGAACCCAATGTGCTCGACTGTCCTGATATACGCGAGGCCCCTTAGAAGATAACGGCTTATAACAGGACGCACATTGCGAAAAATGTATTCTCTAGCATAACTGCACTAAGGCAAAAGAATTACATCACGGTTTAATTTGGCATTTACTCTTCAGATGTTTTTTCTGTGCTTGTAGCTATTACTGTTCTTTTGGCACAAACCCAGATTAGCCATTAGTGTGTGGATTGCCACTACTCTGCCAAGCTTTTAGAACATAAACAAAAAATAAAAGCCACTTTAGTAAGATGACAATAAACTTTTAAAGCCCTATAATATCTCCTTGTAACTTTGGTAACAGTAAAAATATGGAGCCAGCTTTCATGTACAAATATGGAAAGTGGGCTAAAATCATTAAGGCATTGGAGACTTTACATAATTAAAATTGTCATTTTATATTTGCCACAATAAAAATACCTGTTTTTCTCAGAGTAAGTACCATCAGTGATTGGTGTTATTGTATATGCTTATTAAAATGTTTATTTCTGTGAAGAGAAGATTAATTCAAAAGTGGCATATGAAAGTTAAGGATAAAGAGTAGGGCTTTAGCAATATTTTACATCACGGGACACCAAAAGGGAGCCTTAACCTATTTTTAATTTGACTTCCTGAGAAGTGTCTTAATCTAAACTGTGGCTGCCTTGCTATTGCTTTGATTTAATTAGCCTGAAGAACTATTATGTATTTCCATTTTATCTTCCACTTTGCAGTGGAACAACCTAAATCTTATTGTCTTCATGTGGATCATACAAATCTATTTGATGGAGTAAAGAATATTACAACTTAAAAAAAAAAAATAGTAGTTAATTTTCAACCCTAATGTTTTTTAAGCCAGGAGAATCAGGCATGTGTGAGGGAGGAAAGGGGTAACGGGCAAATTATTTTAGGAATGTGGGAATACTGGTTTTCCTTAAATAAAAACACTCCTCAAAGCAGAAAAAGACTAACATGATTTGTGGTGCACTGGTGCCTGTAATAGATTGGGATATGAATATTATATGAATATTTGTGTGGGAAAAAAAAAATCCCTGTGACTTTAAACAAGATAGACAGCTTATTTGCTAATGACAGGATACGATTAACCTCCCTTTCTCTACCACCCAAAAACAAAGAAATTTCAATGATACCAGAGTTTCACCATGCATAGTAGCTTCTGTAACAGTGATGTTCCTTATTTTAATGCTCCATTACCAGAACAACCTCTCTCAGATTTTGTTTTACTAGACTGAAAAATCAGAGCTCTTCTAGTTCCCCCCTCTTGGACAGGTTCTCCAAAAGCCATCTCCATCATCCTTGTAGTGCTTCTCTCATCCTACCCCAGCTTACGTTTGTTATGTTCCTGGAGTATGGGTGACCAGAACTTTATGCAGTATTACAGGTGAGTGTCCTCTGCAATGCGACTCATGTAATGGCAAAAATTGTCATGTCTCTGTGGAAATAATTGCCTCCATTTTGCTTTCAGTTTGTATTTTCCTGTCCCACAGACACACCACAGCAGTGGCAGCTCAGAAGTACTCTACAAGTGTCCACTCCACCTGAGTTTTTCATCTCTACTTTCTCCAAAAGTAGCAGTCTGCACTATATAACAGAAATGGATGTTTTTAATCCTTCCAAAAAAATGACCTAACAGTTTTTTTACCTCAACTTCTTTCTGTTACTTCAATGTCACTAAATTCGTAATGTAAAATATTTTGCATCTCAACTTTCATTCCCCCTCTCCCTTTTTCTTTCCTGTCTTTGAGCCCGCACTCAGCCTAATCATCCTTACAGACTGTGAGGCATGTTATTTATTTTGCCATTTTTACTCTTTATCTTATCCCATCCTACAACGTAGAAGGCTTTTCTTTAGTCTCTTTTTATGTATATAGCTGAAAAACCTTTTCCTATTTGCTTTGACTTCTTTCACAAGGTGTAAGTCAGCTTGACTTTTACCAGATCTCATCTGCACACAGCCAGAGCTCTAGCATGTAGCCTCCTGTGCTGCTCAGTGCTTCTTTCAATCTCCAAAGGTGTTTTCCTCTTGGAGTTTACTTTTGTCACACTGGATTTGCAGCTCTTCTATATCTGTTTTCCCCTGCTTAGTATTCTGGTTTCTGATGTCTTTTGTATCTCTGATGAAGAGAAGTGTGAAACTCCTACATATTCAAGTCTGAGTTTTTCAGTGCAGGTGACTTCTTTAACCAGATCTTTTTATGTTCTCCCAAATTTCCCCTTTTGAAGTAACAACTGAAGCAACAAGAGACCTGATGCAAAGTCCAAAGAAATCTATTCTTAAGGCCACTATATCCAGTTTATTTTCCACCAAACAATGTGAACTGGAGAGACTCTTCTTAAACTGAAAGTGTCTCCTAGTTCTTCTTATATTAATTTTTTGGCACTTGTGCCAATACAGCATCCGTAATTTACAAAACAAAGTCCTGGAAAGACTAAACGATTTCTCTCAAGGTCATTCAGGACATCTTTTTAAAGCAGAGAAGGGAAGTTTTTGGTCACCTGTGCTGAAATTATCTGAATTAAACCTGTTCTCCTCCTCTGCTTTCTGACATAAGCCCCTTATAGACCTCACCAACAAGCAGTCACTTGTTTCAACACTTATTTTTCCAACTCACTTGAATTTAATTTCACTAGCTAGAAAGCAGGTTGAGGGGTGAAGAAAGAGCAGGAACAGGAAAGGGAAATCCTGAGCACTGCAGACTACAAAGATATTTATTTACCCATGTAGGTCACCATCTGCTACGCCATTAAGGATACGTAAACAGGTAAAATTCACAGATCAGGGAGAAAAAGTTCCTGAGACAATACTACTTAGTGTACTGTACCCCAGTAGCTTTAAACAGCTGTTCCAACACCAGCAGTTACATGACTGCAGGAGCAAACACAACATGGGTGAGAATCCACCTCAAAAACTCCATGATGCTTTGGCTCCACAAACAGTGGCATCCAGACCCAGTATAATAAAAGAATGCCATTACAGTACAGCTATGCCTCAAGTATCTCACAGAGGTGGGCCCAAGACCCTTGAGAAAATAATTTTAGTGTTACACAGTACTGCTGAGATATGTCTGGATGGTTTGAGAACCAGAAATATTTCTAAGCCATAGCATCAATATGATTTACAACTTAATAACTTTGTTTCCAGAAATAAAGCAAAGTTGTTATTTAATGGTTGAAATACTGCCATTTTCTCCAAATGCCAGTAATAATTTAAATTCATGACTTCTGTATTATTCATGTGGTCCAATTTAATACGAACAGTATTTCTGGTGCTCAGTGTTTATGAAGAGTGTCTCTTTAGGGTATACCTTACTTTATGACAAACAGATGCTAGAATAACTACCTGGTGTTCTGCTGCTGTGAACTGAGGATTAAAAATAGGGCTCATAATTTTCTAACCTGAACAAGGGAAAACATAAGGATCTTTTCTTGACAAGATGCTAGGGCAAGGTAGTATAATAATTTAAATTTTTTTTCCTACTTCTCTTTCCTCTCTACTTTTCTCTCTTCATTCAGAAAAAACTGTTGCTACTAAGTGTGATTTACAGACTCAAAGAAAACCACACATTTTTTATTTCATTATTTGCTACACCATCCTTTAGGCCTCAGAAGCTTCAAAGACAAAAAAACACCCAACCACTTTGATCAGAGACAGAGGGACAACTGAGCCAAGCCACCCATTTTCATCTTCTGCAAACACACTTGCAAATGCAGTGCTGTGGACCAGCATTGCTCCCAACAGTCAGGATAAGCCAAAAGGTCAACACAGAATCTAGTAAGTGCGAATGTAGTTTACACAAGAAACTCAGTGAAAATACTTATATTTATAAAACTAGTCACCACTTGAAAAACAAAGAAATAACAAAATCAACCTGAAAAGACAGTGATTCCTTCACATCTCTAATGCTTTCTGCTTGAACAAAGTACTTTGGGATCATTTTTATGCCTATGGAGTACTAAAAAGAAAGAGGAGTAGTTATTTGATTTTCAGTTAACTGGCAGAAGTCACTAATTGGAATAAATACTTTTTAAAGACAGTGCAGGACAGACAACAACAGCGCAGTAAGCAGCAGTTCAAGGTACTTTGCTTTGCCTGACTGAAATACCTCAGTGTCACCTTGGAAGAAACAGTATAGACTCAGAAGATCCCACATTACCCTACTACCATTAGCTAGTACCATGCAACACTCACTTTGTGACTTCAGTTTTTACCTTGTTGATTTTACCAGAATTAATTAATAAAAGCTGTTTATAAGGATGCTGCATGCAATGCTTCAATTTTATGTGAAGTAGTTCAGTTATAACTTAATATAATTAGAAAATGGGTTCTTTATTCATTCCTCAGTATCTTCATTTCATCGGAAAAATTATTTTATCTGAACATTGTCTCTAATCCTAATTACAACATTTATTATCCATACTAGAAGTCTGGAATGGTTCTTCTGTCAAATTAAGTGCAATACACCTCTTTCAGTTCTGCAGATGATAGCTACTAGTCTTTGACATGGTGATAGAAATGCATCTCATTCAGACTTCATGGGATAGACTCTTTGCTGGTGTGAACTGCTTAAGTCTTGTAGTCCACATCACACAAGCTGAAAACCTTACTTCAACTTATATTTAGCAAGTAAAATCACAGATAAGTTTTAGAAATACTTCTTTACATTATTTATACTATCAGCCATCATATGAAGCAATTGTGGTTTTTTCTTGTTCTTAAAATCTATACATTTATTTGTTCCTCTATGATTTGGTTACTATCTATAAACATAACTAGTGTTAAGTGTTGTTCTTCTGTTTCCTGTTGACCTGCTCTGCTGGGCTGAAAATAGCTTAATTTAGTATTATTCGTACCAGTAAGCACTGATAACTATACAACTAGTGTGGGCCTAGTTGTAGTAGGGGACCCTACTACAGAGGGCCTTGATAGTAACACATTTATTTCATCCATATTCATGTACTAGATCATGCTTTCCTAGTACGTGACAGTATTGCATAACCGTGTAACTGCATGTTATAGTTAATCTTTCTGAGCACATCCATTGTATCATGGTGCAAGGTGCTGTACTGGTTTGCATAACAAGCCAGTGGGGTATACTTCAAGCATATTACAGTGACGGCCATATACAGTTTAACTTTGGAAAATCAATTTACTACAGATATAGTGATGAGAAGCAACAGTATATGTTTAACTGTAAAATTCATAATTTTTGAATTATTTGTAATTTCACTGACTGAAGTATAGCATCAGTGCTAGGGAGTGACTCTGTAAAATGAAACTAATTATGATGCAAGTCAAAAACAGAATACAGCAATTAAGCCCCAAAATTGCCTCTTATCAACAACCCTACCGTAACAGGATCACAGATCACTGCATATTGCTTTTTCCAGTCTTTTTTTCTTACTAAGAAAAAGTTAATGATATTTCTACAAATTACTGTAAGAGAAACTACTGAAGACACAAGTGGAGAAATAGGTTTTAAATTTGCCTAGGATCAAAACCAGGATAGTATTCCATTAACCTGCTTCAAATCATGCAGACAAAACAGTCTTGAAAGATCTACTTTAGGTACAATCCAAAATGAATATTTTATATAGTGTATACACGTACTAGGAAAATCCGAGATCCACAGACAACCTATGAATTGAAATTGCTTCACAAAAATCTATTATGTATGTTTGGACTGAGCACCATTAATCTGTGCATTATCTATACTACACATATCAATTTCATAATTATATTTATACTTCAATGCTACCAGGTGCTGCTCCCCATCTGCTCCCAAATTGGGGGGGTCTAGGCTGATCATCAAATAAGGAGGACAGAACTTAAGAAAAAACAATCTCAAACAAACAAAAAACCCACAAAACCATACCACACAGACAGCCCTAATTTCTTTCTTTTTTTTTTCCCCTACCATTAAGGATAGATTATGGTTTCATACACAACACCGTAAGGTTGATCAAAAATTCTTTCCTATAGTCAGGTTAGAAAGTGTCAAAGATAAGGAAGTTAAAAAGTGAGGTCAGATTTATTGTTATGATGTATTTAATAAAAGCACCAAAAATCAAGGCAACTTCAATCCTTATATAAAAACTTGCTTGCTTACAAATAACCATGCAGATAGTTCTGTGTGAGAATATGAACAAAATAGTGATATGAAAGGTGACCTGTATGATGACATTTTATCTCTGCATTAATAAGGAAGTCTTGTGCCCGTAGCTATGAAAATAAATTAAGAATATGCATTTAGTTACAGTGACAAAGTTTGACTTGATACTTTTCACTTTATGGTATAAAATGTTTTTGACCTTATTCTTAACATTTTCGGATAAAGAGTCATTATCTTCTGATTCTTTCTGGTTACTATTACACTATATATGAATTTTTTTCTCAGTTAGTTTTCTGCTTTTCCTCTGACAAAGACGCCTTTCTTGTCCAAAACAAAAATTCTCAACTAAAAAGTCCTTACTACTCAATTGATCTATTGTTACAGTAGAATACTTCACAGCTTTTATCAAAACTGTGTTTCAATTTACTCAAAAACAGAAGTTAGCACACTGAGGTTGCAGTGGGTCTGAGGGAAAAACTAAAAAAGACCCCATTAGAAAAGAAATAGGAAAAAATATTTCTGATAGCCATTTTTTCATAGATAACAGTAATAAGACACAGACATTATGTAGTCTTTATAGGCATTTCTTTTACCATAATTTCACTGCATTTTTTTAAAAGTTCCAAATTCCTATGGAAAGACACAAAAATTAATCCTTGCAATCTACAGCACAAACTTGTGCACCTATGTCAAAACTTCCAGAAGTTTTTTCCATCATGAAAATTAAAAAAAAAAAAACAAACCAAAACAAAAATGTCAGAAAATTGAATAGGCTAAATGAACTTATAGTTGCTAACCTAAAATTTTCAGGTTTACACTCAAGATTTTATTTTGCAGGGGAAAAAAAGATTGATATTCTAATGCTTTGGGTATTTGTGAGATTTACTGCACTTGAAGTAAAAGCTCCCATTTATTCACCAAACAATTACAGCAAGAGGAATAGCAGTATCCCCTAGTAACTTATTAACGTAATGCAGTCAACTCATTGTTCTTCATCAAGATGAAGACATGTGAAGGGACAACAGTAATGCAGGCACCATAATGATTGAGCATCCATTTCAGCAAAATAATAATACAAGTTCACCATGCTAAACAGAGAACGTACACAGAGTTGTTCATATATTTATGAAACTTAGAGAAGTGAGATCTGACCAAAGACTTTTAACAGAGCCACTACATGACAGCAGTTTCCTAAGAGAGAGTACATCAACATACACTAGTACGAAGCTACCCTGTAATGAGGTGCCTGTAAGTGTCAGGAGGTGGTACCTGATGCTTTATAAAGGTGATGCGTGATAGCTGAGGAAGCAGTTTGCTCCACATTAACAGCACAGGTCCTGCGGAGCCCTGGCTCTCCCCCTACCCAAGACACAGTCCACAGGTGCCTCACGCACTTGCTAAACTTACCAAGAGGCTGTGTTTGATGTGTGGGGTCCCATAATGGGAGGGATGTCCTGTTACTGCACAGTAGCCGAGAAGCCTGTACTGAGGTCCTGCTTTCCGAAGACCTGAGCAGGAGAAAGTCTGCCTCTTCATTGCAGCTTTGTCCACCCCATCGCCCACGAGCTGAAGGCAGCATAAGGCAAAATATGAAAATATGAAATTTGATGCCACAGAGTCCGTGTTACAATGTAGTTAGATCCTCAGATCAGGTTTCATTTTAAAAAATGAGCTGGGTTGTTTATTCCAGCAATGGCGTTTCATCCATCTATGGAGACATTTGGTTTTTTTCTTTCATTTTTCAGCTACAGCTAAGCCAGACTTGTGTGGTGAGAATATCAAAGGATAAAAGGAGGGGAATAAACCCAAAACACCAAAGACCTACTTCACAGTTCCAGGAGATCAGCAATTGAGTAAGCAGAACTTGTATCTCACTCAGGAGGCTCAAAATAAAGAAGTATCTGGAAACTGCAAAGCTATAAATTAATAAAGTGACAAAATTAACATAAACTGGACTTAAGTCCAGTTATATACAGTAAATCACTAATATACCTACAACTTTCATGGAGAGGCCAACTTCTGCTATGTAATTCAGATTAGGATTTTGTTTGTTTGTTTTAAATAACGGATAACTTTGTTCAATCCTTACTGACAGACGCCCTTAAAACTAGTATGGTGCTGAACTGGGAGACAGAAGGACCCGAGTGAACAACAGGTGTAAGCACTCACATATGAAGAAGAGGAAAATCAGACAGTTCTATACTTGTCTAGTCACCTTCTCTGTTAAAAAAAAAATAATCAAAATTAAAACAAACAAAAAAAACTAAAACCAGCAAAAAAACCACCCACAGCCTCTTGCACTACACAATATGGAAATATAGAAGTGCCTTCCTCAAACTCTGTTGTGAATTACACCACCTATCCAATGAACAGTCCTACAAATTATCAAAGAGAAGTAGGGAAATATCTACATATTTACTGAGGATCTTAGAAACCTAGATGAGAAAGAAGTCAGCCAAATCCAAACGTATCATAAACTCTGAGTATTTGTCTACCTTGTTATCTACACATGGTCTAGCTGAATACTCAGTTGATATTGTAACCTTGCTTGGTTAAACCAATGGAAACAGATTCCACTATGGACAATCTTCTCCCAAATCACAAATAATAGAATTCAGCTCCTCTTAAATGCGCTATAAATGGAAAAAAGCTGTAACCAAAATAAACCACTCTCTAAACCAAAACATGCCCCCCAGAGTCTGCAATGTTAAACAACATCAATTTAGTTAGATGGTATCAGTGGCACACAAGCCTGGGGCAAAAGCACTAAACGTTCTCTTCTTGTGTTGAATCATTTCACGCGCTCCTGTTATTCAGGATAAAGCACGTTAGGAAACATCTAGCTTAATTTGGTTTATTGCAACGATGAATATTGCTCAATCACTTTTCTAGCTTGATAGTGGAAAATTAGTAAAATTAGTGATCTACACATCACTACTCATTTACTATGATGTCATGTACTTCATAGATCATTTTTTCTGTGAAAGGTGGGAATGAAACACATAATAGAAGCAGTTTTTCCAAAATATTTGGATATCTGAGATAACCAGTGTATACTTCAACTTACTGTGCAAAACTCTATTCTATCATTGCCTCTATAATGCTGTGTTTGTAAAGTGTTATTTTCAGTCAAGTAGTATCAACTTCGTATAAACATTTTTTTAGACTCGTTGATGTGGAATAACTACATAAGTTGTAGAAAGACTGCAACATCAAGAATGTCCTTAATCTAAACCATAGTTGAGTGTTTTCAAAATACAAAATCCAATTTTAAGACTGGTGCTTACGTTTGAGATAATTGTGCATCTAGATACTCAGATTGGCAGGGGACAACTAAATTTTGGTGTAAAGTGAAACTGAAGCTTTGTACCTGGCCATGAAAAGTTCCATTTCTAAGGTCTCTCAGTTATTTCAGAATAAAATAACGTATTTATGCTGAGCTAATGTGTACTTACGAAAAAATAATCCTATACTAAAAATTGAAAATCGTTAATGGGGCTCAAGGGAAGAAGATCTCACAGACTTCAAAGCAAAACTATTTGTTCTTCATATGTCCAGTCTATGAACAAATACACACTCAGCTGGAAAAAAGATCTTTTTTGGTATTTTAGACCTCCAGTATGGAGGAGCATGCATACCCCTTTGATTGGGAAACTGCAATTTAGGCCTGCTAATAGGCAGGCTCCCACATGGGACCAGCAAAGAACTTGAAAGGTAATAAAACCACAGACCAGGATTCACTGCCTACTACCTCTGACTGAACCACTAGAAAGACGGAACAAGGTTGAACTGAAGTACTTCCATATCAAACACTCCTGTGCTATTAGGTTTTCAGTCTCAAATTCACAAAGCATAGTTTTTAACATACATTAGAAAAGTAGAGTTGTTCACAGCATGATGTGGCTCTGAACATCTATAGTAAGATGAACTGATCAGGGGTTAGGGATTTTTTGGCTGTCTTAAAAGGGATCTAAACAGAAATTAGTTACTAGGTGTTTTTTCTTTTTAAAGATGTAAATGTCAAATAAAAATCCTATTATGTCTAAATAGAGAATGAAAGAAAAAATATTAGGTAGAATTTCTGTACTGTGACAGACTGATAGAATTAAATAGTTGAATAAAACTGTAATCAAAGAAGAAACTGGATTAAAAAAAAAGTCCATCTTCCCACTGATGTATTCTATGAAAATTAAATCAGAGCAGCAACTTCTGATGGGTGTCCTTTCATTCCAGTGGACTTTAGATGAGTCATTGTATATATTTAAGAAACTATCTGTGGTAGGCCAGCAAGGAAAAAAATGCCAGTAACTAAATGGCAAAGAAAACTTTCAACAAAGACTTCATTTTCCCAAACAATTCACATTTAATCAGCTGTTTGTTTGTTTTTTTAAATCAGAAGTTTATTCATCTTACACCTCTGATGAGCAAAGCTGAAAAATACTATTAGAAAATCTAAAATATTTACTTTTGATATTCTTCACAATAGATTACTTCAAATTTCAAAATAAATTTGGGGAAAAAAAAGCATTTAAAACCGCACACGAAGTTTAATTCTAATCAAACCATTTTTGGAGGTGTTGAAGAGGGGAAGATTTCAGCTCACACAGGTATTTTAAACATACTGGTAGGGAATGGTATCAGCTAGGACAGGAGAAGATAGCTATTAGACAGGCATTACCAACTTACATTAGTACAATTAAAATTGTTTTCCTTCTGCACATCAAGGGTCCTGGCCATAAGCGTGGAATCTAAGAATAACCAAGTATGCTGCTAGCTTTTTCACAAAGCTTATACACAATATTTATTAAAGCAATTTTAATGTTTACTAATCTGGTTGCATACAGTGATGAAGAGGTCAATTAACTATGTCTTTATCTGAAGATGAAAAGTTATCTTCTGATGCTTAGTGGAACCACATCACGGTAATCAAAAATCTAGTATCTTTACGATCCTCACAGCATGAGCAAGAGTATTTCTTGTCGAGCAAGAACACTTTTTTTCCCCTTACAAATAGCAGAAGTTTTTATTTATTTATTATTTGCTTTACGCAATAATATTTTTATCCCTATTCCGACAGGCAGCAGGTAATACTGTCAAATTTTGCTGTAAAAAGATGGGCAAGAAGAAATCTAGGCAACCTAGAATTGCACTATTAGTAATACAAGTCAAAAGTGTTTAAACTTTTAAACTAAGTTCCATCACAACATTTAAAATTGTCCTATCAAGATTTAATTTTAACCAGTTTCCAATGAGAAAAATGGGGGAGAATATTTTTAGCAACATTAGTTTGTAAGAATAAAATGCTAGTTTGGAAAAATTACTACTCATCATTATATGTAATTCATATAGAATTTGACATTCCCATTACTATAACTCATTGCTCATGGATTATTTATTTATTTTTAAACTCGCAGCCTGTTGTTAGTGTATGACAATATCCTCTCAGTTTGCAGATGGAGATCCCACTTGTGATAGGAACTGCCCCAAATCTCAGGCATCACCCCATACATTGCTAAAGCAGCCTTCTTTTTACAGGGCTGAAGTTTCCATGTGGGGTTTAAAATAAGGATACCAACAACTTATTGTTTTCCTACTTGTTATCCCAGTACAGTGACCAAGTAAAGGTTTTATCCTATAACCATATGTGCATGAGTGATGTCATTCAGCATTGATGTTAACAGGAGTTAGTACTCTGGCACTGGCCAGTGGCTTCCTGCATTTTTTTTTTTTCCCATCTGGTCTTCCCCAGCAAAAAGCTTTCGTGTTTGCATGGAGTAATGTTTTCTGGATATGCAGCCCATACAATAAATTCCTTTCAACTGTATGGATTTACATAGCCTCATATGCTCCCAGCCTATTTCTTTTGACTGTCATAGACAAAAATCAAAATGTGTAAATTTAATGTAACTTTTTTTATGAATACTTAAAACATAATCGCATCTTCTTTATGGGTCTTCTGCTAGCTTACTCTCATTAAAATTCATTCTTATGAATGTGCAGTGCAGAGAAAAGGCTGCTAACATGTCACAATAAACCAACTGTCTGAAACCCTGCAGAAAAAAAAGAAGTAACATTTGCCTTGTACCTTGTAGTTTACGAGAGAAGATATCTAGAAGCAGCTGTAAAATGGTCATAAAATAAAATTGGAATTTATATCAAAATCACTCTTAATACCTTGGGGCTTTTCTATCTCTGCATAGTTTACCCTGAGAGATTTAGTGGTGGAGTTTTATGTTAACGGGCTGAAAGTTATAGCAGAGTTGTCAGTAATACTACTTCTTTTTGGTGTGTCTGCCTATATATCAGTCTATTTATTTTTAAATAGCAAGATAGTAACCCCCAGAAGGTGCAATATGAAAATGCTATTGGCAACAGCTGAACAGTTACAAAGCTGTTAACCATCCTTAATGAAAATGCTACTGAATGCAAGCATTTTTAGGGTGGTGGTTTGGTTTTCTGTGTGGGTTTTGGGTTGGTTTGTTTTGTTGTGGTGGTTTTTGGTTGGTTGGTTGGGTTTTGTTGTTGGTTTTTTGGGGGGTTTTTGGGTTCTTTTGATGTTGTTTTTGTTGGTTTTTTTTTTGTTTGTTTGTTTTTTAAGAAGGGACTTGCACACCACCCTTCCTGACCAGGTTCCCCACAGACCAGGGCATTGTTCTGATTTCTACTTACAACTTCGGTCAAGAAAAATTTATGCTAAAAAACCAAAACAAACCAACCAACCAAAAAAAGCAGCATGAGAAACTGCAAGAAAATTCACATACATACTGAATGAATTATGAAACATTTCCTGTATGGTGGTGTCTGGTGCAGTAGTGGAAAGCAGTCACCATAAAGGAATGTGAAAAAAAGACCATTGACCTTAAGTCCTCTCCTAAGATATGGAAGATACTTATGTGTACATATATGTGATAAGAATAGTGCAAGGAACAGGCTTATCAAAATCAAAGGACTTGCATAAAAAAAAAACCCAACACCAGAAAATTTATTGTAAATGTTAGCATCTTGCCGTAGGTCCTGCTTCAGGAGTAATAACAGCCCTAATGATTTCCATCTGGGGAAGAAAAAAAAATTCCCACATAAAATATAAAGTTTGTTTGGCATCAAAACCATGAGATTTTGATATTTTTCACTTCCACACTCAGACATGATGCTTCCCAGTGCCTGCTGAAGTTTTACAAGAAAAGTTTGCAGAACTTTACTATCTTGTCACTTGAGTCTCAAGTCTAACCTCAATATTTATTAAGCTCAGCTTTCATCTGTTCTCTATAAACTTGTAAAAACATGTCATTACAGAACTCAAACAATGAAGGTTCCTCTTCCCAGATGCTCTAGTATTCCTACCCAAAAATCTGTACTGATAACTTTCAGGTAAGGAGATTCTCAGGAATAAGCTGAATATGAACTTGTACAAGCAAAATACAGTCTGAAATTATTTCTTATTTGGAAAACAAAACTAAGTGCAAATGTTGAATGTATTTCCATTTCTTTCATTACTACTTTGTACAGTGCTGTATAACACAGATGAGTGGAGAGGACTGAAACGAAGTAAAGAACAAAAGAAAATGAAGAATGACTACCCACAGCTGTTAACAGTATGATTACACAGGGAATCATCAGGCATCTTCTTTCAATTAGAGCAGAAGAATCTTATTTCAGTTGCATGAAAATTAGAAATGGAGAACTCTGCAAGATGAGCTACCAAGCCTCAAGAAGTTACCTGCTCTGGAGCAGTGCTACTGCCACCCACCTCCATGTGAGCGCAGGCCACTCCAGTGTGAGCTAAAACACATTAGCCTAGACCATTGCTGATCATGTATCTGTACATGACAGACGTACTCCACTGCTAGGTTGAGCTGGGACCTCGCATTCATAACAGTACAAATCTGAGGACTGCCTGCTGCTCACTAATGGAATATAAGCTCTGCAGTCTTCTGGACATACTTGCTTCTGAGAACAGTGTCAAAACTTGCATGTAACACTTCCTCTGTATTTCCAGCCTCCCCATTAAATCTATCTCTACGGCCACTTTATTTTAAGATACAGTGCAATGGCTCTTTTCTTATAAGAGATCATGCTAGGTAATGAAAATTCACCTTTTTGGTGCAAAGTTTCTACTCATGAAAATTGTAAGTCATTAAAGAACTACTGAATTTTTTTTAATATTTCTTGCTGTAGGAGAGAGAGAAGTGGAAGAGGGAACCACAATGGCAGCTGGAAGCAGGGTGCAAATGTCTGGTACTGGCAGATCTTTCACCACTGAGAATGACTAGAGCTTGAGGTAGCCAACTATATGCATAGTGTTTGGAAAAGAAGCTTAACTGTTACCTTGTGTCATATATAGCGATGTAAAATTTCATAGTCTTTTTGGATTCAGTACACCTGCAGCAATATCTAGAGCGGTAGGCATTGCTACCGTAGAGAAGATTTAGGAAGCCCAGAGACACAGTAATTAGACTGATACAAGACTGTCAGGGAAAGTCGTAATCAAATATTTTAATATACTAGGCTTCGCTTGGGGTCCTTAAATGCTGTCTGAAATGATGACAGAGCTACAGGCATTTTAAGAAATAAAGCAAGAACAAAACCTGCACAGATTTCCTTTCAAGAGATTAATTACCACTGGCAGTAGAAATGCTAAATTTGAGTTATCCTAATCTTCTTGAGCCACTACATGCTTTTAATGAAGTGTGGACAAAGCCAGACAGTGCTTAAGAAACAACAGAAAAGATTCTTTAAAACAGATCCAAGCCCACAGAGGATGATACATTTCTTGATAAACAGGTTTAAAAATTCTGAAAAATTAATCAAATCTAAACGGGATTTACATTTCCCATGGCCAAAGGCTACAGGGTGACCAGAGCTAACTCAAACAGAATTTGATGAAGCCTAATAACCCAGGATTTGCAACTATTTGATTATCTTGGGACCAAAGCCAGCTAGGTAATATATTCCTAGGGAAGCGTGGATGAAAGTATATTTGGTACCAGTTGACTGTTACCACCCATGTATGATACCATCTGGAAGCAGGCTGACAGCTTTAAAAAAAAAAATCTTCAATAAAAAGAAGAAAAGCTGTTAAGTGGTCTCAGTATGTGCACTAAACAATAAGAGGTTTGTTTAAAAACCTCCTGTTTGCTTTATTATAAGCTGAGACAAACTATGTTGGAGGATGGGGCAAAAGTAGAAACTTTTTAGAGTAAGAGATTTTTTTTTTTATTTGTTTCAGAGCAAGCAGATTGTGTATGGTAAAAGCAGAATCACACTGGAGAGAAGCAGGATGCCACCAGTCTCCTTTTTGAGCTAAATTGGCAAAGAAAACTTGGGCATTGTACTCCACTGCCTAATAGCGAGGTGCCCCCTTACCCACCAAAATCCTGAGCTGGCACTGGAGCAGCCAGTGTCTCAGAGACATGGAGACCATCAGGGACCTTAGAACAGAATTCACAGAAGTATGTGAGCCAGGCTATATAACAGCCACTGCGGAGGCCCAACACCAAGTTTTAGACCTCGTAAGTAATTAGGCATTTAAGTCCACACTAATAGAGAGGCATATATTTCCTCTTCAGGTTTACAGCTGTGATTCCTCTCCAGAGGTAAGATGCTTTCCTCGCTTCTCCCACTCCACCAGAAGAGTGAGAAAAAGGAAGTCATGTTCAAGCTGAGTTGTACCTCATTTTTGAAGAAATCAGTGGGATCACAATGCTACCAAATGTTAGAAAGCACAATAGAGACTGGCCATAATCTGAAAATCTTTTTCAGATATATTGTTATAAAACAAGTTCATCTGCAAGTAATTTAATTTAGTTATTTGAAAAAAGCATAGAAGTGCTCTGCACAGCATTAGGTGTCTAAGGCCTATCACAAAAGAAATCAGATCACTCTGGAGACCAGCTGTGCATCAAGTAAATTGCTTTTATCTAAGTGATAAAAACCTTGTAGACTGTGAACAATACTGGGCATAAAACGTAACATTTTTAATGAACAACATAAAAGATGAAAAGAATGAACACAAGAAATGGCAATTTAGTCAGAAGATGGGGAAAAGGAGCCTTCCTAACATGACATTTTATAGCAAGTGGGTTTTGCAGTAAGCAGAATTTAGAGGGGGAAACAGTATTTTTCTCCTCTAATTAATCCAGTTGGGGTACCTTGCAAATCATCAGGAATGTTCCAGCATCAGCTGACTGAACCTAAAGAACAAGCATTAATGTAGTTTGGACCTGTTTCAGATCCAGGATAAGTCATTGAGACTCCATTAATTTCAATGAAGATGCAAAATTGGCCTTTTTACTGTAATCTTCTACATCAACATGAAAGAAAAAGCATAAACCATTAAGCATATAACTGCCTTTATATTTTATTTCTTTTACGAGGCTCCTAGCAGGACATTAACAGCACATTATATCTTTTGTGAGCCATCTAACAGGACATTAACAATGGAAGGGTGCCCAATAAATAAAATTATTGTTATTGCTACTACTTTTAGTTGGCCTGCCAGCACCAACCGATAAAATTTTAACATTTGGAAAGTCAGGAGCTACTTCAGCACTCTGCATTTCAAACTATCCTCTTCAAGTGTTAGCATTATTTTGTTTGGCCCAATTTGAACATAACTAAAACTTCATTTCAGCACCTAAGATTCTTTTTACTTCCAGGTGCTGAAGATGCACAGCAGAGATCTGAGCACAGCAGTAACAGCCAGTGCAGGCACCAGTCACTCCTGAATACCTACAAGTTGGGAGAAAATAAGGAGGAGTTTAAACTCAGTCTGACAGAAGCACAACTGGATGTGGAGTTGGAAAACATCTGCACAAGTATTTCATGCCCTTAACACTGGCTTTTCATCTGTGGTGCCTTTCTACATTTTATTTGTGCATTCTCATCCACTATCATTCCTTACGTAGTGGTCCATTGCACCATTTCAATACATCATGCTCACAGGCAATAAGAAGCATTTTGTAGTTCATTAAAAAAAAAACGGCAACTGAAAACTTGGAATTAAAATTTCTTTTTCTAAAATGCCTCATGCAATACCAAAGGCTCTATTTATTTTAAAAAGATGAATCAATCACTTCCAAGAGCAAGGGTTCCACCAAACTTGTAACCAAAATATATGTGGATATATACTCCTGTACACAGAAACACATCCCTTAAAGTTTAAACTTTCTAGATTCAGCCTACAGGTCTGGGTTGTGAAATAAAAAAAATCTTGGTTTTAATTTTCTGCTTGTGCCTGAGTTTCACTTTCTTGTATCCTTTAAGGCAGACAAAATCCACAATCTTGACAATTAGCAGTTACATCTGAGTAACCTTACTGAATTCACTGCACAGAAACAAAAAGGTGAGCGTATTTTGGCTACAGAAACAGGCAACATCTGTCTTGGTTTCAAAATTCTGGAAAGCAGATACTAGTCCTGAGATACCAGTTAACCAGATACTGTTAACACTTGCCTTTTCCTTAACTTCTTGCTGTGGGAAGACAAACTTGCACATTTCTGTTTGGAAGACCTTGTCATTTAAGATAAATGCATTTTAAAAGCCCAGAAAGGACTCCAAGCAAGATGTTGAAACAAAACATCACACTTCCACGTAACTTCTAAAATACTAACGTTTTGGCATAAGTCAGTTAAAAGCTTAAAAAGGTAGTGTTTGTTCACAGTCCACTACTAGATCTTGAGTATTTATTATTACTTGGCCTTCCCTTCCTTCTGTCTTTTTTTTTTTTATAGCTTATTGTCTTGTCTTTCTTTGTCTCTTCCATACCCAGAGTAAATTTCCTGGCCTACAACTGCAGGCCTGACTTCTTCCCATGACAAAAGAATTGTTTCAGTAGGTCTTTAAAAGTGCCTTTTGATGTGATTAGTCCTAATAAAGTATACTAACCTCTGAGCTCTTGGAGAACAAGCCCTACTCATCTACAGTAGAGCAGGGATACCAGCAAAGCAAGCTCTCCAAGAACTCTGTCAGATCAGTTTTCCCACTGCAAACAAACCTCTTCTATTTTTGAGAGAATAGCTCAAGTTTCCAGATACAACTGCTTCTTGGCTGAAGACAGACTATATAAAAAAAATTCTAAAAGTGCTACTAAACAGTAGACAGAGGGGGGAGAACCAGAGAACAGTATCTCCTGCTGTCACCCAGGAGAAGGCACATTGCCTTTGGAACAGCCAGGCCTCCTTACAGCCAATCCAAGTCCAATACCTTCCGCAAGGCAAAAAGAGAGCATCTTCTGGTACCTATTTACTTCAGCTGAAGGCACAAGAGAGGCAACACACTGAATCACTGAGCAGTTTTAGAAGTCTCAGAGTATCATGCAAAGGACGTCAAAACCAGCAGCAGATGCCCCATAGCCTAATATATCTGACCTGGTAGCAAGGAGGGTGATGAGGTCCAGCCATAGGAGTTCATGAAACAACTTCGGGCCATACAGAAATGCAGCTTGGTGTTTTGTTTGTTTTATTTCCACTACCCCCCCCACCCCCCCGCCTTTTTCTTTCCCCCTCCGTATTTCTTCAGTGTACTTCCTTATACAGATACCTTCTAACATGAAGGTGCACGGGGCCAATAGTCCTGACTCAGGGTTTAGAAGAGCAAAAATACTTGATGACTTTGTCTGTAGTAAACAAAATATAGAAAGTCATATAACAGCACTACCAAATACCTTCTTGTTTTTCCTCCTACCTTAAGAGCTTGTGTTTATATTGTCTCTCTCTGAATAAACTAAGCCATAGCCAATAGAAGCAGAGGTTTTGATCCGAGTGACTTCTAAAAGATTTCAAATGGCCTCAACAAATGAGAGAGAGGCAAGAGAGGCAATGAAAAGAAGGGAGGCATATTTTCTACATAGAGAATCTGAATCCTGTTTCTGTAGACACATGCCCTCTCTTCTGGTTTAAGCGTGCCAGTGGAGCTGGTCCTTGAGCATGCATGGTTGCCAGCAAATTTCCTCCTGCACATACAACACAGCAGGAAAATCCGGGATGGGATGCACTTTCATGAACTCTGACTCTTGGGCACAGAACACTAAGCCAGGATGTATAGGTAGGTTGTTGAGTGATGTGTTTCCATTGGTTACTTAGGTACAGGTGAGAGGCAGCCAGCATCTGCACAGGAGCAAGTTTGCAAACCTTTTTAACCAGATACTGATCATTGCCATTGATCTTCAACAAACACAAAACTCTGCTATGTTGGAAAACTAGCATGTCAGAAAAGATACAAACAGACTGTAGAAAACATGAAGTAAAAAGAGGTGGCTGGGAGATAAACTTTTGAGGCATACATGTTAGTCATCTTGATGCCTGATCATGCCTGTGGCTGCAAAGGAGCAGCAAGGGGATAAAGGAGGCAGGCACTAGTGTCCCAGAATACATCCATCATCGATACATCTGGTGGTAAGACCCTAATGTTGCATGCAGTAGTTGGGACTGCATGCCCATCTATGGCTTCAGCAAATAGCAACTCTAGAACACAGTGCTCTCCAGGATGTTTTGGATGGCAACAAGCCCAGACACTAGTGGAGATACAGCTTCACAGACCTCCATGAGTCAGTGACCTTGGCAGACCTATCAGTACTCCATTATTATGCCATGAAGTATAAAGAATCACACATGGATAGCTTCCAGAGTCTGATGCAGTCCAGAAATGATTGTGCTGCTTCTCTGTGCCTTTTCAGTTCGTAATACAGATCCCATACCTCAAAATGGAAAGTCTACCATTGACAGCCCACATTCTGGATGATTTCATAGATGCAAAGATGCTGCAAGTGTGTGTCAAAAAACCATCAAAGCACAGTGGTGTCAGTTTGCTGGTCGCAGATTCCAGTTAGCTAGCTATGCTCTCCAAGTGTTAGAAAGCGGTTGAAATACAGTTGTTGTTCACACCAAGCACAGGATTAAAGACTCAGAGATAAAAATAGCGATGCTTTCTCATGCAATTATGGTCTTATATTCCCAGGCTCCATCCAGTATGAAGTTTCTTATTGTTTTTCTCTTGTCCTGCAATCTTGATAGCCACAAGCTATTGTAATATGTTGGTGTAGGAGGATGACTACGGACAGTGAAAGGCAGTAGGTCACTATCTCTTATCTACAATTTTCATTGTAGAGTTGGGAACGTGGCAAGCAAACCAGGGAAAAGCTAGAAGGGGCTTGCTGATGATTGATGCAAAGCCTTATGGATAAGCATGATGCCTGACAACTCCAGGGGCGTTCAGTATGAGCAAGAAAGAGTCATTCTGAAGCCATCCTAAGAGAAGCCACTGAGGTGCTCCTTTGGAAAGTCTATCACAGAATATGTTACTGAAGAATAGCAGCATATAACCTAAGTACAAATTAGTAAAAAACAAAACTACCTGCAGATCAAGTCTAGAAAAGAGCCATACTTGTGATGAGGGGGATGACACGACACACAAAACTGAACACAACACCACACTCATCCCCTTAGGCAAAGCAGTAACAAATTGACTTACATGACAGAAAAGGAAAACAACTCCCCCAACAAACTATATTGTCCTAGCACTGATTACCACTCTACAGAGACACCCTCATAAAATACTCTGGTTAAACAGAGGTAATCACATAATCTAATACAGTTTTACTAATATAGCATATCTGACAATAATCCTAACAATAGCTACACATCAGCAGGCATGGCATCAAGCTTTCTGCATCAAAGATTCAGTTTAGAGACATAACCACTAGTTTTCCTCATGGAGAACTGTATCAACACAATAGATGCCTACTCCAACAGACTGCAGAGTCAGACTGTTTTTTGCTTATGCTGTTAAGTTACAGAATTGTACCAACAATACTGAGGCTAACAGATGTTGATATCTTATGTAGCAGAACAACGTAAACAAAAATTTTATTTTTTGAAACGTACATCAAAATTACTGGGGATTCACAAATACCTAATGATACAGATGTAATAAAAGTCTCATCTTGATTTAGAGTTCCAGAAGCTGCCATCATTTTATGAAAGCAATGTTGTGGCAACTTTGAGAGAAAACAATGATTATAAACTGCAGCAATGTCCAAATGGTAGCTGTGAAGCTGCTGCCAAGAACAGGTAAGTTCTCCAAAGCAGTAGGTAATACTTTGTCCTTGTAACAAGGTAAAAGACTGACTAATCTCTTTTGTTAAAAAAAGGTTCCAGATCCATCATCATCACAGGTAGAACTGCTGAATTCAAGGATGTAACTGTGCAAACTAATAACTATACTGCTTTCTTACACACCTTGGGAAACATGAAAGTCCACAACACAATACGAAGCATCTCTGAAACTGGCCTTAACATAAGCCACCTAATTGCAAAGCAGTGGTTCTGACATTCTTAAAAACAAAACAAAAAACACACAATCAAGGGAACACAGTAGTGATATCTGATTGTTGTTCAGTTTGGCTGGTGAAAGATGCTTTATGCAATTTCATCATTAAAAGTTTTTTTCCAAGAATCAAATTTTATACACCACTGATCTGTTAGACAAGACTTGGATATTGAACGAAGCCTGCCATGTTTGCAACTGTTGTTGAACAAAATAATTTTACATTCCCTAGTTATATGCTTTGCTATTGTGAGATTCTGCAGGAACTTGATTAAAAACATTTGACATAATTCTCTAGATGTTGACTTACAATGCCAGTACATAGAAATTTACTGTTTTGATGACCAGCAAAAAAATTGAATTAGAAAAGTAAAAAATGCTGCACATTCAGGGTAAGCTGAATGTAAGGAAACCTGCTATATCATTGGGATAGTTACAACTAAAAACTGTCTGGCTATTTGCTGCTACTCATCACAGCATGCAACACTGCAGCATGGATAGCCTATGCAGAAAGGAGCTTAATATATCCAACTGCATAAAATACTTGTAAGAAGGCAGGAGAATCATAGAATCATAGAATCATCTTACAGAGATCTGCAAATAAGCAAAGTAGTAACTTCACATCCGTAAGCCAGGGACTGTTTACATTGCAGTTTCAGTCTTTGCCAGCTGCCATTTTTATGAAATTAGTTATGCAAACCTGACTATCACTGGATAAGCAGTTATGGAAAACAGAAGGCACAAACAATTCTGAATACTGCAGATTAATTGCTACTTAAATACACACTGCTAATAAATTAGCATGAATACTTACAGTGAAAAGCACTTTACTAGGTTTGAGACAATCTATAAGCTCCTTCTCCTATCAGCATTTTTGACCAGCTTTGCTCATTCCCTTTCCATCACTCTTTAGATCCTATTTGTCACCACATTCTGTCCTCACTATTCAGTGGAAACTAGCTTTCCAAAAGAAAATAATCACTCAAATACTAGATTGATACTCTACAGCAGAATGAATCATTTTATCTGATCATCTGGCTTCTTCCTGATCATTAAATAAATTGTCCCTTTCAGACTTTATTAATAATAATTTCTCTCTCTTTTATAGTTTTTAATTGTGGATAATTTACAAGTATGTGATTATGTTTATTTGACAGCCAAAATTCAAGATGCGTGTTACTGGTTATTTGTCAGAAAAAATTGCCAGGCCACTAATTTTACTCTGTTTACATGCTGCCAATACACAGAATATGCATGCAAACTCAAGATTTGATTTCCGGAAGAGCTCTGTATGAAAATGTAAAATTTATTTCCTGTGAACATTTATCCTACTAAAATTCATTCATTCACAGATTCGTGAAAGTCAAACATTGAAAACATATGACTAATTAAAACCAAGTTCCCTGTAACACTTAGGTGTTGGGTTTTTTTCAGGACCAGTTGATGTGCCCCAATCTAACTTTTATTTCCCTATTTAGAAGAAAAAAAAAAAGAAATCTCTGTTTTGTACTAAAAAATTATCATCATAAAATCATAAATCTGAAAGGGACCTCAGAAGACAATCTAATCCATTGTTTGGACTAGCAATGCATCAATTTCATGCAATTCTTGATAGATACTTGTTTTATCTGTTCTTAAAGGCCTCACTCTTTTCAGGGCATCAGATCACATGGTGGGGGTTTGTCGTTTATGGTTTGGGGTTTTGTAGTTGGTTTTGTTGTTTGTTGTTTTTTTTTTTATAAAATCTTACAAGTTCTCTTAATGTCTCTTCTAAATCATCTAAAATCTATTATCTTCCATTCCATCCAGCATACAAACTGCTGTTGCTCCCTCAGCAGCTATTTACATAGGTGAACACCATTGTGTCCTCCTTCTGTAACCTTCTCAAAGCTAAGTAGCCTTCTTGAGGCCCACTCACTATTCTGATAGACCTCTGCTTATTTTCACTGCTTCGACTTTAGTTGGTTCTCCTTGAAGTAAAGCATCTAAACATGGACACAATGATACAGCTAAAACTTCTACAATACATCACTTGCTTTTCAGGTTATACTCCTATTTACATATCCCAGGATGATATTTTTTAAAGCAATATGATATTGCTCATCTAGATTCAGCATGAGACCCATTAAGACTCTCCAAACTCTTCAACAAGTTGTTCTGTGCTCTGTGTGCATTAAACTGATTTTATAAACACATATTTACAGAAGTGGTTAAATTTAATTTAAAACCCTAGGATAAATAATGAACCACAAAAACCCCAAAGGTTTGTTAAGATAAAGGCCATAATGGCCTTTCATTTTTCTTTTGCTCTTTTTCAATTCCTTTCTGCTTGATTTTTAAGTAAATCTTTTAAAGCCAGGTTCCTCTGAAGAGAGATACTGCTAGACTGGGCTCACTTTGTAAATTTTCATTTCCAATGATTGTTCCCTTTTCAAAATAAAAAAAAAAACACATAGGAAAGCTAAGGCAAAGCTGCACAGGAGAAAAAAAAACAAACACAAAGAAAACATGCCTTAAGGAAAAAACACCACCACTGAAAAATTAATCTCTGGATTCTGTACTAGGGTTGAGGAGAAGGTAAACAGAGAAAGTTTCAATACATGATATGAAGCAAAGACATACATTTCACCCCCGCACAGACAGAAAAGTACTTCTTCTGAGATTTGTGTTTAACTTGGCATTTGCACCCTTGTACAAAGCTAAAACTGTTCAAAAGTCTGATGCACTCGAGAGATGGATTTTCTGTTTACGGAAAGAACAACTGAGGAAATGTGTCACATTACATCTCATCAAGGTCTTGGTACATTAGGCACAAACATACCCTAAAGTTGCAACAAGCATATTATTTTCAAAAATTTAAAAAACCCCAAGACACACAGAAATAGAAACCCATGGGGAGGAACGATCAGAGAAACACTGTAGAATGTAAAAGGCTAGTTAAAAGATGCTCTCTTTTGAATTATAAACTTAGCAAGGAAAAATGTAACAGCATTATTCCAAGAAGAACAGGACCTATGTTCTCTAAAACAATTACTTTTATAGATTTCTTTATATCTGTGCTGAAACAGTGCAAGGCTATAGACACAAAACTAAAGGAAAATGTTATGAAATGCTTATTTTCTGAAAGTCTAATACTCTTCTTCCAGTAGGTCCTTGACTTATGATAATCTAATTATTATAGGTTGAATTTGTCCTGCAGACCAATAGGATCTGGAATTTTGTATTGAAGAGGACAAAACTTCAATGCTTTTGAAAAAAAAATTAAAATGCACTGTTTAGTGTCACCAGCATGTCACTTCTGATGTAATGTTTCTTGGTTTCAAGATCACCAGTGCCTCAGCTAGTGGAAGCAGTACAAATGTATGTATAGAACACTGGATTTTCTTCACTGCCAGCCATGCCTTATGGTTTTGGAAGTAGATTGATCAATCACAACAAGTAGGTGAGTGACAGAGGATCAGAGATGGTGCTGAAGATGCAGTTTAAACTGATTAGGACAGCAGGGACTCAAAAGCTCCCTTTACCTCCAGGCACTGAAGGACAGGAAAACCACCTGGAAAATTAAGGCATTTTCTATCCCTTACTTCCTTACTTCTCCTCATGTAATGTTCACCACTTACAGTCCAAATAATTCTGGCAGCTTAAGAGGTGAAGCAAAAAGTTGGGAGATTATGCTACAGTGCCAGCATGTTCCTGTTAGAAACAGACAATTTTCCACAATTAAGATGATGTACCCTGTATTATAAATCATGCTCACTACAAAAATAACTTTGTTATAAAATAGAATACATCCCCAGAAAAACATCAGTTCAGTTGAACTAATCTAAGTTTTTAAGATACAAAGTTTACAAAAGTACACTCTATCCATGATTTGGCAAGCAAAGACATTTCGCACATATGCATGGAGACAGAATAACTTTGAACATTTTAATTACCTTTTGCTAACTGTCAAGTAGGTGTCCTGGTCATTACCAGCAAAAAACATTGAACTTGAATTTTCACAAAGCCTTAAAGAAATAGGATGTTATTTGGGCAAATTCAGTTGGGTTTTCCTTTTCTTCCAGTCATCAACAATTAAGGAACAGGAAGTTTTATGGCAAGACATAGAATCTAAGCAAGCATCAGATGTCTTTATAGGGACCTGAGCAAGGGTATTTTTGTTCCCACCAGGTAATGTCACCGAACCCAAAGTTTGCCTGCAAATGCTTAGAACCACCTCAGTACTGTTAACCTGAGCATCTCATCATCTTCTTCCTAAGAACTGTAGGTGTATTTAAGCTAGGTGTTTTTAATTCCCAACACTCCTGAGATATAAACCTGCTATACACACAGGACATTTACCAGACACACAGGGAATCGGATCTTGACAAGGAATAATATATCCTCCACTTCTGTTTAAGCGAGATTGGGAAAATAGGGTGTATTACAGTGTGTGTGCAACTGTCATTAAAGAACACACTGTGAATATGGAAAACTCCAACCAAGTTTCTTTGACTTATGAGAAGAAAATTGCCTATAAATTTAAACAAACACTAAGCTATTCCTGAGACACACAGAGACTAAGGACCTAAGCTTCAGCCTACTTTTCAAGTTGTGCTGCTTTACATGGAATAATTAAAAAGTCACATGGTCAGAAAAGGAAGAATCTCTCTATCCTAGGTTAGGGTACTGCTCTGGAAAGAGAATTTATTTCTTTCTATTTCAAGAAATGGTTTGGGTATTTAATGCAGCAATTTCTCAGTGTGCCTTTGTAAGTTCTTCCACAGTGTTAGACTAGAAGACAAGACATTCTTCTGAGAAGCAACAAATATGGGCTTGCATCCTCTGGAAAAGGAAAGGATTTAGAAAGGACTGTGCAATACAACATTAGAAAGGAGGAATATGACCTCCATCTCCAGCTGTTCTCCACAAGAAAAAAGACAAACCCAACTCTTTTGCAATTTTTGGAAGAACATGCATTTCTAACTTTCTCACCTTTAGAGAAGATTTAGGGCTTAACACTATAGTGAAAGTAGACAGATTTCAGCAGCCCAGAGTTAACCATACTGGTCCCTGAAATGAGGATTTACCTGAAATCATCAAGCTCGGCATTTTCTCCTAGCTACCTGAAACAGCTTCACACTCAGCCTCCTGGTTGAGAATCCCATTATAAATTTCTTCATTCTTCTCTCAGTGACTGTGGGAAGCAGTCTGTGGGGACTGGAATTCCAGGGTGATTCTGGAGTGATTAAAAATTACATGGGTCTTCAGTGTCATCTGCTCATGTCCTTCTAAGAGGCTAACTTTCAGTCTCATAGGAAACAGATCACGACTTTTTTCAGCATATTAGTTAACACTGAAAAATTAATTTGTGGCAGCTCATTTGAAATAAGTTGAAGAGTTCAAGCTGAAAGAAGCCTTCTTCCTTGTACTTCAAGGGAACTGAGCTAAGAATTAATAATTTCTCTATCAAGATGAGCAAACCCACTAACTTCCATGACAACTATTGTCCAACATAGACATTGAAACAGAGCAATCTCCCAGCTATAAGTAGTGGTTAATGCTTACATTAGGAATTTGACGGTGTCTATGCATACTGAATCATGTCCAACTTAACACATAGCAAGAAATACAAAGACAACATTTACTGTAGCAAGCTCCTTGCTCTCTTTCTCTAGCCTACAGCAAAGGAAGGCTAGGTGTTATCAAAAAGATAATGGCTGATATTCAAGGCTCTTGAAGATGTAAACTAACATGCAGTTGAGTTCAAAGACTTGGAACGTGCAACTTTCATGGTACAGAAAAGGAAGAGTCACCATCAAGAACCTGGTTACTACTATCACAACAGTCGTCAACAACAGCCTTTCCTGTCAAGTTTCAAGAAGAAGCCCTCCCACTGCAGCTTGGAGAAGACATATAATAGCATAGATTATCTCAGTTGGCTTCTGCAGGATGCTCAGCACACTCACTTCCAGCACAGAGTGCAAGTAGATCCTTTGTCACAGCTTCAAGCAGTGAAGCTAGTCCCGTTTGCTCAGTTTTCTGGTTGTACCAGTTCACACATTTGTGGTTAGTTTGTGTACAGCTGTGCATTATAAAGGAACAACCACTAAATTTAAATCTCCTTTGGGGAAAAAAACTTGTTGAAACTGCAGCTTCCCTATGGCAACAATGAATCTCTTTCTTGCCACAGAGAAAGAAGACTGAAGCTAGTGAAATTATATTGTTGTCAGTTTGCTCTACTGGAGAATAGTATCAACTCTGTGGTTTAAAATTGCTTTCATCAAAAAATAAAAATCATTGTTTCCAGTGGGAAGCTCTTCTCTGTTGAAATTATAATGAATTTCAATTATATCTTCATAGATTTATGTATTTTAATTCTTTATGGGTGAACTATTTCTCTTTGAATTAAACTAGAAAACTATACTGTTGTTGAATTTTATTAGTGTTCCAAGCAATAAGAGAGACTGTAGGACTAAATATATATCTCTGTGCCTGACAAAAACTTACATCAATTCAATTAGGAAGTCAGAAAGGTGCACTGCAGGGAAGAAGAAAAAAATACTCCTTTGATATGCTTTCTCAGTGAAGCATTTGAGTGGTGTCCATCTTCTCTGATGTCTGAAAGAGACTACAGATACGTTCACCTCTGCTCTTCAGAGAATGGAAAAAGAAATGGTCAGCCATGCTGCTGCTAGCTGCAAAGACAGACATACAGTACTATAAATTGACAGAAGAGAAATATTTCCCCTCATTTGATCTTGCTATTCTGTCTTTCTTCACAGTGCAGGAGTGCAGTGAAATATATTTAAGCAATTTCAAAGAAATCTCACAAGCACCAACATCATTTGTCTTCCCACACAATGCAAGAACCAACACATACTTCAACAAAATTGTCTATGGAGCAGAACACTTTCTTTCCATGACATTCACCTCAAACATCCTGTTTTCTGAACGTATTAATTTTACAAAATAAAAACCTGTGTTAAACACATTCTCAAGCCAGACAAGTGTTAACTTCCCCCATCCTTAAAAAAAAAAAAAAAAGACATTGAGAAAGTCTGGTGAACACTGAGCCCAGGACCTGAGCCTGAGAAAGGTCAAGTCTGTTCTAAATGCAGAGCCAGTGATGTTCCAACAGAGTTCAAAAATCCACAACATCTGCTCTCCCACTCCCAGTATAAATCCTGAATTATTCAGATAAGCTTTTTAGGACAAAGGTTAATGAGTCTTTAGGTCAAAACCCAATAGTAATCAACATTATCAAATTAAACAGTTATTCTTTTTGTTGTGTTCTCCATTTTTCCCCCTATGAAAAAAATAAATGTTGTTAATCCAAATTAAAAAAAAAATAATTCAGAGAATACTTTTGCTAAGCATAAATGCTATAACACACTGTACAGTCCCTGTATAACTACACACCTATTTATCAGATATTATGTTTCTATTTGATTTTTTCAAACTATAAATGAAGATGTAAGTTTGTTCTATACTTAAGAAAGGCACAATCTTTCTTGCCTCAAAAAAGACCTTGGTGACTAAAATGAAAAGATATTGTTTGTAATGGAAGAGAGGTACGTGATAAAAACAGGCATGGAAAGTAGATTGAATACTTATGTCTATATGCCTGAAATTAAGTAGCAAAACAATAGTTACAAGAGTTCAGGATTCAGGACAGTAAGTCTATTAATGACCATCACAATTAACAGACACATGCTTCACAGAATTCCTGTAATTGCTCACATCTGCTGAGATAATTTGTTAAATGCCTGCATCACAAACACGATTGTATTTTCATTGCATCTCACCATTTTAGAGGATTAAATTACATACTATGGGGAATGGGAGTGCATAATATTTGTTAGCGAGGCCAGGGAGTCCTGGGCAACCAAACACTTCCCTGCTCTTACTCAGATCACAGTGACAAAGAAGTGTTGGTTGGCAGTCTGTTTTGTTTCTTTTCCTGGACAAAAACCCAACCAAACAAAAACAAAACAAAAAAACCCATCCACACAATAAAAAAAGCTTTATATGGAACTACAACGGCAATAATCTTAAAATAAATCCTGTCTGATGTTAATGTTTTAACTACAACATTATGAATTTGTATCATAGACTGTATTAGGCAAGCTATATACTAGCACAGGACACCGGGCCATACTGAAATGGAGTTTAACTGCTTGTACTTCAAGCCATTTCTTGAGATGAAAGTTTGAAACCTTCTGCCTAGGCTCCTCTAGCAGGCAGAAGAGGCAGCACTAGTCTTATAGGAACTGGCCCAAAATCTCAAGTTACAAAATCCTGACTTCAGTACTCCCAGCCTATCCATTTTGGTTCATATTTTCCAGGTATTTGCCTTTTTTTTTTTTCTTTAAAGTGCTTTCACAGTTTCAAGTAATAAGATGAGGAGGAGGAAAACAAACCAACCAAAAACACCAACTGAAAACATTTTAATGGAGGCTGTAAGCCTGCCATGCTTTCAAACAGGGATTTGAAGGTTGGCAGGAAACAGCAAAGGCATCTACTTCAGAAATGTAGAATTTCCATAGCTCCCATGAAATTCCTTACAGATCTGAAAAAAATTACAATTCCCCCTCCTCCCCCTCAAAACCTTACATCTCTTCAGTGTAGGACTTGTTCAGATCTCCAGCTCACAGCAGTGTACACTCTGAAGCCTCCCAACTACTCATTTGGAGCACAGACTAATCCCACACAATAATAAACATACTTCAGCCAAAAACTGAGCTGGATTTTTACTGCAGTTGGCTCTCTCCCATTTAGCAGGGCAAAGAAATAGTGAGTATCCAGACTGCTTCCACTATATTCTCAGTACTTTTGCTGATGATGCTTCTGTATCATTAAGGAACAGGAGGAATGTTAAGACACTAGACCAATGGGAGCAAAAGAGAGGCAGTGCAAAGGTTAAGGGAAGAGACAAAGTACTACACCCTCTGGGTTCAGGAGCCATGGGGCTGGAGGCCAAGAGACTATATGAGAAATATACCATGCTTCTATTGGTCCTCTACTGGTCTCTTGAGCATTATCTCCTGACCTCCAAGCTAGATGTTCAATCTGACCCTGCACAGCTGTTTTCATGATTGTGTATTTAAGATGGCTTTATAATTCATAGGAGATACCTTTATACCCAGCCCTGTAGAAGAGACTTCTCTATTCTTCTTCCTCTTGTCACTGTTCTATTAACAGATACTTTCCAAATTAACAAATATATTCAGAGATGCATTAACATCTTCATATTGTTTCATAAACAACATTGGCCATTATGACTGTGCGCTGGATACACTACATTTGCTGCTTCTATCAAAGGCAAAACTTTCGCTCTTCCTTGTGTGCAAGGAAAAGGTGCACAAATACTGGTCATGAGATATATGTTAAAAAAAAGCTATGAAACATTTGCATATTTTGTAAAAAGCTAGAGAGACTAGTTCTGATTTCACATTAACCACTGTAAATTCGGAGAAGCTCCACCCATGTTACCTCAGTGCCAAAAGTAGCATGGTACCAGCATCCAACCCTAAATTTCTCTAACTCTTCTAGACGGAAAAATTCAGGAAATATCAAACTGCTGGAAATGCATAACGAATTTTGTTATGTATTTTAATAGCAAGCTTTGGGATTAGAAGCACTGAAGTATCAAACATTAAAATGCTTGCTTTGCCTCCTTTGCATCTTCTGATCAACTCTCATCCATGAATTGTGAAGTCTCATGGAGGCATTGTAATTAGTACGCTTCCTTCCTTTCTGGAACCATGCTGATTTTTTAAAGGGAAGTGTAAGACATTCTTCCCCTTACAATTGAATGTAAATTGTATAATTTATTAATTATTTCAGTAGCACTTGATATTTATGTTAATTAATCTTTAAGTCAGACATGAACACTGGGGAGTAACAGCAGGACATCAGAAGCAGCAAAAGTTTTTTTTTTGCTTGAGAGCATTTTTAATGAAAAAGTAGATAATGCACTTTTTTTTAAAGTATGATAAATAAAGTTTGATAAAAGTATACCATGTACAAGGGATGTTTCCAAACAAAAGAGAAAGCTTCTGAATGCGATATCTATGTGAACAGGCCAAGAAATAAAAGCCATTAGCCCCACTTCATCTCAGCCTTCCCTGCAGAGCTGTGCAGGGCACACCAGGATCAGCAGTCTCTGCTGGGACAGGATTAGGAAGTTCGATTAGACTCTTGCTTCCTTAGGTTGTGGCTGGAGGTGGGAAAAAAGAAACAAAGAAACAAGACACAAACACACCTCTCCACTCAGCAGAGTTCCTGGGTTACGTGTCCTGATCCAGGCAAAGCACCTTCTTCATAGAATCTTCCCCTTATCTTCCCTATAACCAAGGGATAAACCCCACACATACACCACAACTTTGTTTCTGGAGCTAATCCTCAACTGAAAAAGCTCAGGTTTGCATGCAGAGCTCTGACTAAAACACACCCCTGGCACAAAAGGGTTCATTCTGTGGATTGGTCGGCAATCCTTTCCATACCCTGGAGCTGACTGCCGTGAAAAGCAGATGGCGGCAGGCTAGGCTAAGGGACCTACAGCCTCCTCTCTCCATCTTATGTCACACACTGCTGCAGCAAGCCACAGCACCAAGATCACCTTTGTCTATCCCAGGAACTTGTAGCTGAACTACAGACTAACTTTTTTTCCATGACACTAATAATTTCAAGTGGCAATAGGAGTGCACACTTTTTTTAACTGGAAATCATTTTTCCTGGTCAAGCTGAGCTTCAGCAACCTGACATTCTGCTAAACCTTTTACTACAACTGCAAAACAGGAATTACTTAGGCCCTTGAAAACATCAAGTACAAGATTCTCAGGTTTTAACTCCATTTTCACCTAGCCGTATGAATTATTCCTTATTAAGATGCTATAGGTTTTACGTGAACACAGGTCAGTATTAACTGCTTTATTTGTCTGCATTTGGCCTCTACATATACCAGAAGTATATCAACATAAACATCATATTTCTGGGAAACCACAGGCCTTCTTTTCTTAAAGAAATCTGAATCAGATTAAAATAGCAGGCAGGCTTGTTGAAAAATAGTGTGGGTTTCAGTGGGTTTTTTGGGGGGTTTTTGTTTGGTTGGTTTTTGTTTAAGATAACAATAAATCTGCTTAAAACTTTCATCTGTCCATGACCCATATAAATAAATCACTTAGTGTCGTGTTTTGTTTTCCTCCATCCATCAAATTGCAACTGGAATAGGAAGAAGAAGAAAAGAGGAAAAGCAATTTTTCACAAGCATGCTTGGCCCATAACATGGATAGGATCTGTTCTGCATTTGCTTGGGACACAGTTCATAGCAAGGGTGAGCTGTGCTCACCACATCAGTTCATCACCCTTCAACCCCATGTCCTTCCCTGTGCCCACAAACTATTATGCCCAGTTCTGGAAGCAAGACAGGCACAGAGTCTTTATCCAACTTTACTTTGAGTTGCACAGAGGGCAACTACTCTCTGGAAGAAGTTTCTTCTACTGTATACTGCCATCAAGATGTAAGATACACATCAACCTAACCAGAAAAAGAGGAAAAAACCCCACAACTCATACCCCTTGTAGTCTCAGACTGTGCTTTCACTTAAGAAAAAAAAAAAAGTTACCTCATTCCAGCTGTTTTAACTGACTCAAAATAAACTCACAGTTAACAAGGTAACTTGAAATTTGTGCATGTATAGTAAAACCACATTCCTCTCTAATATTCACAATATATCCAAAAGAAAACTATCTCGTGCTATTTGCCCTACCAGCAAAAATAGAAGAAAACCACCTTTGCTCTGAACAGAGATAAGCTCAGATGGCTGATCTTCCAAATTTCTTTTCAGAAGTGACTTATGACCACATGACACAGAGATCTGGAAGTCTCCTCACAGCTGAGCCCTGTATGTCTTACATATCACCTAGCAGCCCCATCCTTACTGTTACACCTTGATCAAGGGGTAGCAGTTCCTCCAGGCCTTTTACATTTGTGTCCCACTGGGGAAAGGCTCAAAAATACGGTGTCTAGGTGTACTCAAGCTATAATATAAGTCACAGGTGGGAACTCCATGGCACACAGTGATGAGGCAGCTAGTAGAGTTCCTTGTTTCCTGACCCTCATCCTAATGGTAGCGTTTGTTTTTTTAGGCAGGAACTACTTCTCAACATTTTACTTCAAATACTAAATATTTCTACCACTTACACAGCTCCATCCTTCCAAAAGCCTCTCTCCACTAAAGGAACACATAACCTAAGATTAACATGAAGATTTTCCTATCTTTTTTACACTACACTGAAGTATCTAAAGTAATTGGAGACAATTGCTTAAATTTCATAGAGTTTGCTCTGCAAATCCCACCCTTTCTTGCATGGAGAAATGCAGTGCAGAAAGAAGCTGCTTTTTGTAAGTGGGCAGTAGAAATGCCACTTTCAAGGTCACAGTCCAGATAAGTTACAGAGCACAAACAACATAACTTTCTTTTTCATAATTGTTTTCTGAATCTGTCTGGTCACTCTGAGTTCATGTCATCATTTCCCTTTTTTATGTGCCTTGCTGCTTTGCACATTTCAGTGAAACTTCAGATACAATATCAAATACAGATAATATAATGGGAATTAAAGCTCTTTGAAAGCCTATGCCCTGAATTCAATTAGCAGTATCAAAAATCTGGTAGTTAGCAGCAAGTCCAAAACACGTAATAGGATTACCTGAGAGTTTAGTGATGAATAAAGTCCTACCCAAACACCTTCTTTTTTGCTTTCTCCTCTAGAAGTGTGTATATAATGTAACTGTTTTTATTTTGAAGTCTAGCTTATTTCAGTATATAAAGTGGCATTTAGGTTGGTGCAAAAGAGACATATCAATGAGATGCCTGTTACCTCCACCTGCCTCATCACACAGCAGCTCTACTTGCATTGAAACTACATTCAGCTGCAACAGCAGACAGTAGCAAATGCTGTGAAAAGCAGCTACCCTGGGGAGCGATCATACATATCTGTCCTCCTCAGCATCTACAGCCTCTGATTCAGATGGGTCCCACTGACACCACACAGCATTTGCCCTGGGTCTCCCATGGACCTTGCCTTGAAATAATGAGAGCGCTGTCACAGCTTTCCACTTCCTGATGCCAAGAGCAAGTTCTTCGTGCTCTGATAAGCTGGAGATATTTGAGCATCCACAGTCTTCAGGGATAGCATTAGAGGATTTTATAAAACAGAGGAAGCCAAACCTGTAACAGTCTTATCCATACTACTAGCACAGACTGCACCTTAAAGTATCTCCAAACCATACCTTCAGCTAGTCTTTGAATGATCTACCTCACTCCAAAGAAAGTTCTAGAGCATGGTGACAAATAAATACAGTGAACATTCACGGAATTTTGTTTCATTATCTACAGTTTAAAACACACAAAGTTAATCTTTATTAACAGAATTTATAATATTTGTATTTGCTGCCACTTCCATCTCCGGACACATTCTCTATGCAGAAACATGGAGGAAGGAGGGGTAATAAGATTCAATACTCTGCCACCATACAAAAGAGTTCCTTCCAAGCCTTAAATTAGGACTCCCAAAGTTACAAGCAATCAGTTCCAGACACAAAACTCCAGAGCAGTGGAGCCACTCACCAAAATGGACTCAGTCCCAGGATAAATGCAGAGCTACAGTGTGGGGCACAGCTTGAGAGAAGCAAGTTTTAAATAACTGCTCCAGGAACTGGCTTGTACAAACAGAATTGCATTTAGTACAGCCCTGATCCAAGCTATAAGAAAGTCCAGCTCATAAAAAGCCCATAGCCAGGCATATATCTACTGCACATGTAAATCACCATTATTTAGTTTAGAGAAGTCAACTTTTCCATCTCCTTTGTAGTGCTCTGGCTTCAGCAAAACCACTTCAGGGCTCTTTACAGCCTACAAAATGTTAAGAGGTGGGTTATGTAGGTACTATATTGCCAGAGAATGCCTTTACTATGCCTAGGGACTTCCGGGGTGGATCAGATGCAATATATATCTGTTTACCAAACAGGAAAGTCACTCTTTCTCTGGTAGAAATCTCCTCTTAACTTTGATGCACTGAAGGAAAATTGAGCTCTTTCTAGCCAAAGAATTCATAAATCTCTGCAGTATTAGCACACCAGAAGGGGCAAAAAGCTTTGATGTAATTATTACCAGTAGGTGGTATGCATTAACTACTGTTTTGAAACCAGCAGGTTATTCAGCAGCTTTCAAAACAATAAAACCCTCAAGACTGGAGGAAAAAAAAAAAAAAGAAGTTTAAAAAAACCCACATTAACACGTCTTATGTATTCTTGATAAATTGCAATTATAAGCAGGCATTCATGCTGGGAATAATTAGCAACATACCTCAACATTATTGAATGTCAATGAAGTCAAGAATACTCTTCATGAAAGAACAATACAGAGGAGGTGGCCAAGTTGTATTTAAAAGGAGGCATGAGCAATTTTGTTAATTGCAGAAAGAACGCCAGCTATAAATAGGATGGGCTCATAATTTGTAGCATTTCTTCAAAACTAGGAACCACACAGACTGAAATGCAAGAACTTTTCTCTAATTTAAAAGAGAATAGGGTGCTTGCTGGCCATTTTTTAAAATATTTCTCAATAACAAGACATTGTTACTCTATATTAGATCTTTGGTGAATAAGTATTTTGAGTTCTGTTATCCACAAGATTCTCCTGAGACTGTAAAGTGTACATCTAAGAGAAATATTAAAGTGTGCATCCAAAAAGTAGTAACATGAATACAAAATGTACACCTCAATGCTATATGGGCAGATAAACAAGGTAGTCTGCTCAGCTTCTATTCAGTACAGCAACAAAAAAAAAAACAACAAAACCAACCAACGGAAAAACACCACAACCCACACCACAACCAAAAAAACCCAAACAGGCCCAACACTGGTAGTTTGGACTCTTGTTCCCCTGCTTGTAGTAACATCAAACTCAAGTTTTATTTCTTAAGTATGCTCTAGTAAATACAGTCATTTCTTACCAAAGTTGTCTGTGACAGTGTGTCAACAGTGTCTCAACAATAAACTGTTGGTTTTATTTAATAAAAATGGCAGAAGACTTAGACTGCAAGAACTTGAAGCAAAAATCTATACAAATACGTAAAACTCCAAATCTGTAGCAAATTAAATGTCTTTAAAATCTGACTCTAAATCAATTGTCTCAGGCTAACTGAGAGCCTGTGGAGCAGCCAGAGATTTTAATTCAGGCCTCTTAATATCTAAGCTTATTCTGCTATAACTTGGCCAGCAAATCTAAACTAAATGAGAAAAACTAAAAGAATTCCTAGCAATAGGCAAATTCCTATGTGAAGACAGAAATATTTTTAATGAAGTAGATAAAGCAAACAGTTCAGTACACTTTTCTTTTATGGGTGGAGAGAAGGAGGATGATGGGCTAGTATCACAACATGATGAAGTACTTTCCATTAGTAACTAAGGACTATGTTAAGCAACATCTGCAAGAAATAAACACTCTTAAAATTAGTATACTTAGATAACTCACAGTGAATATATGAAATATATTTGCAGATGATTTCTCTGGCCTACTTGCATCTAATTCTAATAAAATTTATGCCCTGAATATGTTTTACATGACTGGAAGAAACCTAGAAGTCTACCTATATTCCAAAAGGGTACCCTGGATGCAAGCATAAAACCTGCACTAAAAATCCACCTTGCTTGGCTGAATTTCAATCCTGAACAAAGTAACAAGAAGAGTTCAATAAAGGTTTAAATAATTGGCATTAGCTATATTCCTGTCAAAAGATGAGTATGTTGACCTGAGGGGGAGTGGGTGGGAAAAGTAGTTCTGATTTCATTGTTGTTTATCCAGCCAGATTATCTACAACTAGATTTATACAACTAGATGAAAAGCTGGACATGACCTGGCAATGCGCACTTGCAGCCCAGAAAGCCAACCGTATCCTGGGCTGCATCAAAAGAGGTGTAACCAGCAGGTCAAGAGAGTTGATTCTCCCCCTCTACTCCGCTCTGGTGAGACCCCCCCCTGCAGCTTCAGGGGTCCTCAGCACCAAGACCCCCTGTGCCTTCAGCTCTGGGGTCCTCAGCACAAGAAGGACATGGACCTGCTGGAGCGAGTCCAGAGGAGGCCACAAAGATGATCAGAGGGCTGGAGCACCTCTCCTATGAAGACAGGCTGAGAGAGTTGGGGTTGTTCAGCCTGGAGAAGAGAAGGCTCCAGGGAGACTTTATTTCAGTACTTAAAGGGGGCTTATAAGAAAGATGGGGACAGACTTTTTAGCAGGGTCTGCTGTGACAGGACAAGGGGTAATGGTTTTAAACTAAAAGAGGGTAGATTCAGACTAGATATAAGGAAGAATTTTTTTTACAGTGAGGGTGGTGAAACACTGGACCAGGTTGCCCAGAGAGGTGGTAGATACCCCATCCCTGGAAACGTTCAAGGTCAGGTTGGATGGGGCTCTGAGTAACCTGACCTAGTTGAAGATGTCCCTACTCATTGCAGGGAGGTGGGACTAGATGACCCTTAAAGGTCCCTTCAAACCCAAACTATTCTGCGATTTAAACTGACATCCCTTACTTCCGTACCACATTTGAATTAGTACCCCATGATATTCTGATCAGTACTCTTTAAAAAGAATAATATTCTTAATTAAAATTAAAAAAAAAATTAAAAGTTATTTAAAGATATATTTAAAGACTTTTCAAAAGAACTTTGAAGAAACAGAAAACTGTGCTCAGAAGAACCATGAACTGGAAAAAAAACACCTCTTTTAGCAAGACTTAAGAGTTTGAAATCCTTTTAGATCATCCAAGAGATCATCATCATGCTACAACACACCATGTAAATACTTCCACAGATAGAAGTTACTATGTACTAAGCTGACCTTTAACAAAGGCTTTGTCTGTATTAACAGGCAGCACAGCCCCACTAGGAAAGGATCTGCAGCGTGCCGAGGGCCTGATGCCCACCCACTAGGGGCTTGCGTGGGGAAGGAGGTAAAGGAAGCGATATTTTGGATATGGCTCTGCAAATGGAGCACATTAGCTATGGTCCTGCTCACGGAATGCATCTGCTGGGGAAGGCTCACTCCGAAGGAGTCTGCTCAGCAGCTCCAGTACCTTCCCCGATGTGAATGGCAGCACCAGCGTGCCGAGGGCCTGATGCCCACCCACTAGGGGCTTGCGTGGGGAAGGAGGTAAAGGAAGCGATATTTTGGATATGGCTCTGCAAATGGAGCACATTAGCTATGGTCCTGCTCACGGAATTCATCTGCTGGGGAAGGCTCACTCCGAAGGAGTCTGCTCAGCAGCTCCAGTACCTTCCCCGATGTGAATGGCAGCACAGGGAGGGGGGGGGGGCGCAGTAGGAGATAACAGAGATAAAAAAGGATCAGCAAACCTGCTTCAAAACACACTCCCAATCTGAACTGACGTGCTAATGCAGATGCACCCAAAATCCTCATAAGAATCGACTGCTGGAAGCTGAAGTCAGTCAGTTTCAGACTGAAGTGAATGCATAACTATTATTATTATTACTATTTTTAAACTGTAAAGGAAATTTATCTACTTGAACCAGCTAACCACATAAGAAGTCAAGATCTCCATTTCTGGACATCTCAAAACCAAAGCAGAAACCCTTTCTGGAAGATATTAATAGGTTTGTTTGACTAAAGCTAAGGTTAACGGAAGCCATGGGACCTAATGGGACATGTAAACAGTGTCAAATTGAGGGGACTATAGCATGATTTATGAACTATATATGCATTAGACTATACAAACCTTTCTGGTTTTACATGCCCTGAAGTTCTGAAAGCTTTCCTAGAACTGATACTAAACAACTGAAAATCCAATTGATTTTGACAGAAATGAGGGCCACTTAACACCACAGAGAACAAGAGGAAAAATACCAATTGACTTTGGGCAAGTTGTGCTTTACAGAGTTTTATAGTCAGAAAATAAGACCTTTCCTACTGATTTATAAAGTATTAGTTATAGAAAACAAACTGTGCACGCCATTGTAAAAGAAAAAAACTGAAATTGACAATATTATAACGTACACTAATAAATTTGGACATATTTTTAATCACTAAAAAATGGAAAGCTTAAATAATATATATTAATGCATTCCTTTAAAAAAAATACAGGAGAAATGTAACTGTCAGTATTCCTACAGCCACTTGATATATCAAGATTACTCACTGAAAATGCTACTTCAACGGGTACTCATAATAGCCATAATATATGACATTAAAATATTTATATTGATTCATATTGTATTAAATGTATTGGCAGGAATTACTGAAAAAGATCACACATGAAGGAGATGGACGTGGAGGGGGCACAGAACCCTCTTCAAGACAGCAAGATTCAGCTTCTACCTGCTTATTTAGACACCTGTACAAAATAGTGACAGTTTTGCAGAGGTAATCTTTCTCAAGTTAAAAAGGAGGCCAACATAACCACATATTCTTGATGTTTTGGGGAAATCAGGCAACATGCAAGCAGGCCTAAATCCTAAGTATTTGACATTTTTGCACTCATTTTACAATTTTCACTAACAGTACAAACCTGCTCACCGGGTTTCTCATCCCCTACATAACTCCATGTAGTTATTTGCATATACATTTTCTCAGATTCTAGTATATGACTGGTATTCACGTGAGTTTGGAAGGTAGCCAAGACTTAAATCAGACGTAAACTAAAAATGGGGTAAACTTATTTGTTGAGTGTATAGGAAGAATACATACCGCATAAATTAGAAATAGATAAACACCACTTATCTGCATTTCGTTCTAACATCAGCAACATCACAATCACAAATCCAAGCTCTGTACATATGTATTACGAGAAAGACGGATATGACATTCATGGAAAAGCAAAATAGCACCAACTTCTAAGGTTTAATTCTCTCCCTTGAAGAACATTTGAGGATGCATACTGTATGCATATACAATTCAGTTTTACTATATGTTTGCGCACAGGCTTTTTTACATAACTGGAAAAAGATCACAGTTCCTGAAGAGACTACGCAACTCAATACAAAGGGAAAGCTAGATCCATGTGAACACGTGATCATACTGTACCACACTTTGAAAAGTAAGAGCAAATAGCTTAACTTCTTTAAAAAGTGAGCACATCAACAGATACCAAACACTTCCAGTGTCTGACGCTGTCTCTTGAGAGCGCTCAAAATAACAAATGAGGGGGAAAAAAAGCCTCAAAAAGAGAAAATTCACATCTGCAGGGCAACACATTAAACAGAACGGTTTGAAACCAACCTGCACCCCGAAGGCGGTGCTCTTGAGACTGGAACTTTTCCAATAGCCTTTCTTTCTCATTCAGCAGCCACCGCCTGGAACAAACCTCCATATCTTCAAGAAAGCCTCTTTCTTTCTACCACCTCCAGAACATTGCTGCAGCCCCCTTGCAAGGAAGCTTTCTGCTTTTCTTCCGTTTCTTACTCTCCAGACTTCTACCCACTCTCCACTTCCTCTATCCCATTCTTCATTTCACCCAGCCACTCACAAAAACTTCTCTCACCTGTGCATGCTCAGTCATTCTCTGGGGAGGAGCAATCTTCCCCTGCCCTTCAAAGGTTTACCAGCAATCAAGGATGCAGAATGAGATCAACAGGCAGCTCCTTCGCTGTCTAGCCACACCCTCACTTAAAAAAAAGTCTCACCTGTAGCAGATTAACAAACTCACTAAACAGTTCTACAATCTACAGAGAACAAACGAAGACCTCAAGACATGAAGGCAAACACCAACGCTTTTGTGACCTTTCATTGGTGGCGAATTTGAGGAAAAAAAAAATACCTGGAGAAAGTCTGAAAAAATCTAACAAGTTTTTGTAGCATCCAAGGAGTTCAATTAGTATATGCTCACACTTTAGAAGAATCATTAATACTTGGCTGCCCTTAGAAATAGCTATAGCTTCAGACAGCAGACTTAAGTTCCACAAAGCATTACTCAGCACAGTATGTGTAGTGTAAAGCATGGTAGAAATTAGCATGTGTCATATGCACTTCATCATAAACAAGCATGCACACACACATTCAGGCACAGGAATGACTACTACTCTTTGTAATAACCACCAAAACAAAGATCCAGGGGAACTTCTAGAACAGCCCACAAGCATTGCAAAACACAGGAGTGGAAACTACTTCACTTTTTAAACTTTGAAACAATACTCCTGGTTTATCCCTTTATTAGAAAGATGATGTTCTGCTTCTGGACTGTTAATCACTGCAAAGCTCTAAATAAGTCTGTTTGCTCTTGATGCACTTGTGACCTAAGAGAAGAGCTTTGGCCTTTATCACTGAGCATACATTTTAACAATATTTTAACATACATACTTATCAAACAAACAGTTTAAGATCTGATGATGTATGTGTTGCCTGAGGAGCCACATCAAGATTCTGAGGTCAGCGTCAGACTAAGGCACAGATATGACAGGCCAGCATCTGCTAAAGCCCCTCCTGTGGTTATATAATGTTAAGAGCTTTTAAATAATAAACTGACTTAGTTCTCCAATCCATATCCCTGTGTAACTTGGTGAACCCAAGAGTAAACAAGGAATTGCATGACCTGGGAGGAATCACCTCTTTCAGGTGTGGTTTCTGAAGTCTTAAATTGATCTTGAAATCATTACTTTTATCAAAAAATTTAAGCACTTTTGGAAAATATATTTTACAATGAAGATAGTTTAGACTCTAGTCCCAGACTAAAGCAATCTGAAAATATTAAAATTGTTATCATGGCAGAAGTTAAGGATTAAAGCGTAGGTGCAACTAGAAGAAAGATATAAAAATGGCCCTTACTTCCTCAGTATATCTCCTCATCTCTGCAAGTCATAACCGTTTACTCTCCTAACAAATAAATATTTACTGTGGCAGCTTTCACCCTCCAGAGCTAGGACAGACTTAGAAAGGCAGGCTGAATTCAGCCATGCATCAACATGTCAACCAAGTTCTAAATGCAGAATCTTCTGCGGACTGAAGTAGAAGTAACAGATTTGATTTTTCAGACTGAGGCTGACTTTGCAGTTCTGGAAGTCAATAAAAAATGTTTGACTTGTAAACTGAGCAGATTTGGTCTGGAAGTCACTGAGAAAAAAAATAAATGTAGTGCTCCCAGCATGTCAGCTTGACAGGGTCACTTTGCTTTTCTGATCACAACTCTACTTTAAAACTAACCTTTCAGCAACTGCTCAGTTTCAGTCATCAATCCTACTACTGTTGAAAAGCAATAGCAAAAATACCCATTGACTTCAACAGGAACAGGATGAGGCTCTTGATAGCACTTATAAATGACAGTCTTATGACACACAGAATGATCATAAAAAATCTCAGTATGATTTAAACAGGCAGAAAATATCCCTGGTGACCCAACTAAGATCACTAGAGACCTACATGCATTTGTTTTCGGTTCAACAAACACAGAGGTTTATGATTTTTTTTCTTATAAACCAAGCCAAGGATATGATAGAAAACAAAACCTACTCCATCTCAGGTGGAATCTGAACATCAGATTTGTAATAAGGTAGAAAAATCTCTGACTCTTAACCATATTAGCAGGCAAGCACAGCCCACAGACTGCATTTTATAAGCTGCAACGGGTCTACACTGACCTGCAGGTTCTGGACAATCAAAATCCAAGGCTATGGGAGGAGTGACGCAGAAGACATTGCTGAGGCCAGTCTGGAACAGAGTCGCATGCCCAGCACAGCCATGCCCAAGCCTGTTCAATGATGCAGCAGCAACAACGCCTTTCATACCATTCCTATAAAGTACTCACAAAACATCCTCCAAAAGGTGAGGCAGTAGTCTTATAACTCCTGACACATTAAGGTGATGATATGTGGGCTGCAGGAAGCTTGACTGTTTCCATGGGAATGAAAGTGTGATTTATCATTATTTCCTTTAAGAAAGAATTCAGACATCTAAAATTGGGAAGATCAGTTATTTAGGTTACTTTGTGAAAATAAAGAAACTTACAGAAGTAAGTGCATAGAAAAGTAAGCGGCGGTACTTCTTCTAACACATAATGTTGCATCAACCATTTCTAAACCTAAGTAATTTCCTAGATGCTCCACGGTCCTTTCAGATGAAAATCCGCTTTTGCTAGCTGTGATGCACAATAAGCAATAAATTGCAAGGGAGCGGTCTTGGCTTTCCTCCTGAGTTGATAATTTCTGGCAACATCATTGTTGGTTTATCAGGATGCTCAAAGCAAAATGAATGTTCAATTGCAAACGCGTTAGGATCTGCCATCTGTGCTCTGGGGCTACTCCTCACCACATTCTAAGTTAGCTCACACAGTCACAACATTCTTTGCTTACCAAACTCAAACTATTCCCCTTTGATCCCCAGTTACAGCGAAAACACTTGAGCCCTTTAAATAGAGCCGCAACATTGTAATGCAAATCATCAAGTTGCAGGACCATTAAAACTCTCCTATTTCATTGGCCTCTGGGCAACGATTGATTCTGAGACATCAACAGGCCTCAAAAGGGAAACAGAACAAAAAGAGAAGCAAAGACGTAATCAATTCTTATGCAAGTTTCAAATTCAAAATTTATTACCTTCACTGTAAAATTTTACGACAAAAAGTTGTCCCCAGCATAACATGCTAAAATGGATGTCTTTTCACCTGTTTGGTTTGTTTGGTCTTGCAAATCCATTCAGTAACAGTCTGTTTGGTTCCTGCCTTTTAGTGCATCTTTTTCAAATTGTCTAGCTCTATCAGAAACAAAGAGAATCTTCTGACACCGCACACTGAGCTGTCATCTCTATATCAACGGTTCCAAGCAGTTACAGTTGTCTATACACTAATTAAACCTTCATATAGAGCCTGAGCTAATTAAGAAACCCAACAAATTAAGTACGAAACAAACTGGCTGTAACTGGGTATTTACAGGATGCAGATACCTGCTGATGAATGTGCTTCTATTCTTCTTTTCCCTCCTGCTTCTTTCAGCAGCAGAGTCAACAGCTGTAGGCACACGAAGCATCTATAACAATTCAAGATTCAGTTGTTAAATCCTGAGGTATTTTTTCCTCACAGTCATAAGCCCCATTAGTGTCTATACAATATTCTCTGTAATGGTATATACCTGGGGTTTGTTTCTATTCCTGAATTCCACAATCCTACAGCTACCTTCGATCATTTTTTTTTCACTACTATTATCCTCACTATATGCATGAGAATAAAATCATTCGCAAATTTCTCATGAGAGTCTATGTGTAAGAACTTCTCACAGTCAAAGTCCAAAGGGTAGTTCAGTAATAAATTTACACATTGACTTCAAAAAAAAAACAAAACCAAAAAAACACCACAATTGAAACCCCAAAGCTTTCTGTGAACATGCTGTGTTTTCCGCTTTTCATTTCCAAGCCACAAACATGGAAATTCTCCTATGCTGTACCAAAAAAAAAATAAAAAGTGTTTTTTAGTACATTACAGCTCAGTAAGTTTTAATTAAAAGCAACAAGATACACTTTTAACACGGCACTATCAAGTCAATTTTGAGTCAGACCAGCTCCTACTACATTTCAGGCCAAGAAAAATATTCCATGGCTTTTGTTTTAATTCCAATGGCAATGCTTCTAAAATATTAACTCTAGCCCTGAAATGCATGCATTCTTTACTGCACCAAGCAAAACAAAACCCCTAATGAGAACTTGAAAGTAATGCTGGTCATACTAAACTATAACAATTTCCATTGCTCAAACAGAGAAAAATTCAAAAGGTACATAAACAATATAATTATTAATAGTAATTTGGATCATAAAAATCACTTCAGAATCTCAGTTTCTATCTATATACAAAACATAACCAAAATAACTACTTGTTACCATTTTTATCTGCAGTAGAACTTTATGTCTGAACCCTTATCTTGGACTATAAGCATCTTACTCTGACGAAACTACATTTAGTAAAACATTAAGTAGCACTAAATGAAAATATGATGCATTTAATTAGAAAAACTGACCATAAAAATTTAAACCAGATTGTAGGCTTTAGTGTCAGAAGGCTTACTAAAAAAAGCTCAGGGTTTTAACTGCTAGTTCTCCAAGGGCAATTCTACTGAGAGCCGCTGGAGTGTTCTTGCTAGAATGACAGGCTATGATACACTAATAAATGACTCTAATTATACTCACTTGGAAATTCTCTGGGACTATTTTAAAGGCGCACAAGCCTATTAGAGACTGTAAGCAAAATCACATAGCTATAGTATGACTTGACTATTCTGGCTGATAGATTTTTGGAGTGCTCAGCACCTTTTCATATGAACTACATCTTGCAATAACAGCACTTTAAAGAACTTCCAAGGTCTTTTTAAGGGTTTTTTTGTGGCTCAATCATTATTGCAGTGGAAATGAACTTAAAAGGACATTTGACTAAGTTTAACATCAAATAAAAAATGTATCTACAAAACTGGATATTTGTACTAATGCAAATACTACTGTTTCTCTTTTGACAGTCTTGCAGTTTTAAATTTCAGGTATCATATTACCTGAAAAAAGAGAGTGAAACTAGCCAGCCTGTGGTCCAATTCATTATATTTTTTTCCTACAGTTTAGATTTAAAAGGCAGGAAGCTCTCTCATTACATGTTACAGTTCTATACACATAGTATTAAATTACAAAAATAAATTTCTAAAAGCAGTCTCAAATTTAAATGTAACCAGGTCAACTGAGCTCCTTTACCATAAGTAACAGAGCACTTAATTTGCATTTGTCATCTTTGTCTATCAAAATACTTTTTTGAAAAACAAATCTTTTAGAATTATAGAATAGCTGAAGAAATCAATAGCTTCCAGGAAATCCTAGGAATAGTTGGAAGGAACCTTTGGAGATTGTCTAGTCCAACGCCACTGCTCAAAGCAGTGTCAGCTACAGCAGGTTGCTCAGGACTCTGTCCAGGTGAGTTTTTATTGTCTCTACAGCCTTTCTGGGCAATCTGCTCCAGTATTCAATCACTCTCATAGCAAAAAAGTTTTTTTCTTATATTTAAATTGAATTTCCTGCATTTCAGTTTCTGCCCATTACCTCTTTTCCTGTCACTGTATACCACTGAGAACAGTCCGGCTCCCTCTTCTTCACATCCTCCCATCAGGTGATGATAAGATCTCTTCCCAATGCAGCCCAGGGTGCTGTTGGCTTTCTTTGCTGCAAGGATACATTGCTGGTTCATGTTCAACTTACTGTCCACCAGGACCCCAGCACCTTTCCTGTAAAGTGGCTTTGCAGCTGGTCAGCTGCCAGGCTGTACTGGTGCATGCACTTATTCTTCTCCAGGTGCAGGACTTGGCTTGTCCCTTTGTTGAACTTCATTAGATCCCTGCTGGCCCATTTCTCCAGCCTGTCCATTCCTCTCTGAATAGCAGCACAACTGTGTGGTGTATCAACCACTTGTCCTAGTTTTGTACCATGTGCAATCTTGCTAAGGGTACAGCAAGACATTCTGTCCCATCACCCAGGTTAATGAAAATATTAATATTGGCCTCATTATTGACTACTGGGGTACACCACTAGCGACTGGACTTCTGCTGGACTTTCCGACAGTGATCACAACCCTTCAAGCCCAAGAGTTCAGCCAGTTTTCAGTTCAACTCACTGGCCATTTATCTAGCCCATACTTCATCAGCTTGTCTATAAGGATGGGCAATCAGTTACACTGATTCACCACTGTGAAGAGCCTGGTTTCAACTTCACGATAAGCTCCTTATAGCTACTGGGGGGCTGTTAGGTCCCTCTCCTCACAGGGCAAGTGCTCCAGACCCCTTGCTATCTTGGTGGTCTTCTGCTAAACTTGTTCAGCTATTTTTCCTGCATGGGGAGAGGGGTGGGAAAAAAAAAATGCAGTTTTCCAAGCATGGTCTAATGAATGTTGAGCAGAGATGATGATCCCTTCCTGCGAGCTACTGGCTGTGTCCCTGTCAGTACAGCCCAGGAGGCCGCTGGCTGTCTCTGCTGCCAGAGCACTGCTGGCTCCTGCCCAGCTCGCTGCCCACCAGGCCCCCTTCGGACGGGCTGCTCCCCCCGCAGGGCTGGCAGGGCTCGTCCTCCCCAGGGCAGGGCTCTGCCTTCGGCCCTGCTGATCAGCCCATTTCTCCAGCCTGCCTGGGTCTCCCTTAGTGGCAGCTTTGCACCCGAGTGTATCAACTGGTACATCCAATTTAGTGTCATCTGAAAATTATAGAAGAGTGCAAGCAGTCACCTCCTCCAGGTCTCGAGGTCTCAGCTCAGCCCCCTGTGGGACTCCACTTGTTACTGGCCTCCAGGTAGATCATGACCTATCAACCAGCACCTTCTGAGCCCCATCATCTAACCTGTTTTTCATCCATCTGGTTGCCCACCCATCCAGACCACCATGTCCCAGCATGGATGGAAGAATGCTGTGCAAGATAGCATTGAAGACCTTGGTAGAGTTGAGGCAATGACATCAACTGTTCTCCCTTTATTCCCATATCTAGGTGTTTTATAATAGAATGCAGTTAGGCTGGTCAGACGTGAATTACCTTTGCTAAATCATGGTACCTTTGATATCTATGCTGACTGTTCCCAATCGCCTTCCTCTCTTTCATGAGCCCAGAAACAACTTCCAAGTGGACTGTCTCCAAGATGTTCCCAAGAACCAAAGTGAGGTTGACTGACCTACAGTTCTTCGGATTGTCCTTCTGTGCTTTTCTTGAAGATGGGTGCAAAATTTACCTTTTTCCAGTCAAAGACATTCCAATCTCCATAACCTTTCAAAGAAGACAGATAACTCTCTGAGCAACCTGGGATACAGACCAGCTGGTCCCATGAACTTGTTTAGCTAATATTTGCTCAATGCTGCTTAAGCTGTTTCAACTGCAGGTTACTTCTGAAAGTAGCAGGCGTGCTTCTCCATCCTGCTCAGGGCTACATACTCCCAGATCCTTCTTTATACCACTGTTTGTGATCCAGTGTTGAGTCAAGTCAGTTAATTGATCTGAGATAAAACCAAATGCAATAACATTTTTTTGAAATTTATTTTTACATCAGACCAGCAAGCTGATCCATTCAATCAAGGCCCCACAAAATTATAAGATTTAATGCTATGAAGTCACAAGAATCCACAGGAAGCAACAGCGGGAGAGTTGGATGCAAACTATCTTCTATGAGCTTAAGATGAACATGGAATATTCTCTCGAGTGCTTTCCTGAATCCAAACCATGGCAACCACAGAGCCGGAAACAGCTCTGTAGTTTCCTGAAAACTTTAGATTCTGATACATTTAGCACATTGTATTTGGAGACTGAACATCTACCATAGAAGAAGAAGTTATGAATAAATGTCTAGGTGAAATGAGAAAAGTGTCATGTAGTTAAGTCCCAGTAATGGGAACAGGACAGCTGGATTGTTCTTCACCTTGCCAAGGATATAAAAGAAGAGTTTGGACAATTTACATCCCAAGTACAACATTCAGTACCACAGCATTTGACTTTGAACAAGCTGCAATATCCTTAATATTGATGCCTAAGCTTCCTGTACAGTGAAGTTTCTCATCTTCTGATTTTGCTTGCATTCACTTGGATGCAAGAGTGTCTAAAACAGACCTGTGTCTTCCCTCAGTTACTGGGAAATCTCCACTATAGCTATATCATAGAATTTATTGAGCTAAAACAATCTGATTGGCTCCCTGTTCAGCTTCACAACACACCTGCACAAAGAGCTGTGCTGGCCCACCATTGATTACAGTGAGCCAACATTGCCATGAATGAGCAAAGAGTCAAAAAAAAAAGAGAGGAGAAAAAGCCAACCTGAGGAGTGCACATCAAGCCCACTCCTTCTTAGGAGTTAATCTCTGTTCTCCTATACCATGGACTGTTTATAGGGGTTAAAAATGCCTTAATCAGCCTTTCCACAGCACAGTGGTAATCTGCACATGCTTCAACATGGAAACTAAAGTACATTCCTGAGCTGTGAGACAGCCAGGTTCAAACCTCACACTTCTGCTTAAAAGGAACATCAGAATCATTCATTTAAATCACCTGCAAAAGTCTCAGCCTTGATAATGGGTGCACACTGGTAAGCAGTTTTAGATTTTCCTGTTGCAGTGGTTTCAATGTATATGAAATAGTAAAATACTAAGTTGTGCCAGTGATACGAATATTGACTCCAGCCTAGTGATCTCGGCATCCCGCTATTTCAAAAACTAGTCAGAAAAGGTCAGACTAAAGTTCTTTATAGACAGTAACTTCTGTCTTGTGAGTGAGCAATAGCAGAAAACTACCAAAAAAAAACCCCATAGAGCAAGATAAGGGCATCCCCTGAACTTGCCTCCAGTCACCAGCAACTTTAAGTCAGTGACTTTGGAGCCAAGTTGAGCCTGGATATTTATTCTTAAATATATTTTCCTCCACTAAGCATTTCATGCAGCTGTAACAAACATACGTTCAAATACCTTGTCTGCCTCTTTTTTTGAGCTCACATAAATCTGTTATATCTGTAATACCCACTAGCAAGCATACTGGAGTGCTTTATTGAAGCATTTATATAATGCACAACAGTTTCATCAGAAGAGAGTAAAAATATCAGAATAAATAAATATAGTCAAGTTATATAAACAGGATAAAATAAACATGAACAGATCAGGGGAGGTTTAGATTGGATATTAGGAAATATTTCTTCACAGAAAGGGTTGTTTGCATTGGAATGGGCTGCTCAGGGAGGTGGTGGAGTCACCATCCCTGGAGGTGTTTAAGAAAAGACTGGACATGGCACTTAGGGCCATGGTCTAGCTAACATGCTGGTGTTAGGGCAAAGGTTAGATTCGATGATCCCAGGTCTCTTCCAACCAAATTGATTCTGTGATTCTGTGAGAATAAGTATACAAGTGTAACCTGGATATTAGAGCAATCTCCTGTTCACCAGTGGACTAACTAAACTATGCACCCAAGTATTTTATGCACTTTCAGAGCTAAATAGCCATTAGAGAGCACTTGAGGAGCCTCATGATGAAATCAGATGTACAACAGACGCAGGGTGCCTTTGTACCTCACCTTCCACATCTGTCATATCTTCCTGCTTCAGAGTAGTGTTGTAGGCCTCAGCTAAGCACCATTCACCACATAGCTTTAAATTTAAATTCAATAAAAACACTCACAGACATAAAAAGGCATGGCCACCTAAGTTTTTGCAAGATCAGAGGTTTAGTGAGTGATGAGAGTTTTGAAACCTGGAGCAGAGAACACCAGGAGCGCAAAACACTTATTTTTAGCAACTTACTTCAGATGCATTTAAAATAAAAAGTTTCTTCACTTTCACATTTATAGTACAAAATGATGACAGCCTGCAAACAAAGCAAAAATAAACAAACACGCCCCTAGCTAGAAAATGTCTTTCCTTCTCTCTTTTTTTTTCCCCTCTCCCCCTTCTCCCTTTCTCCCCTAGTTTCTAACGGCTTTACGAACTGCGGGGCCCGGGGCTGGGAGCAAGGGGAGGAGGAGGTGAGGGACTCCCCAGCCAGCCTCGGAAGCAAAGGGGCCGGGCCGGGCCGGGCCGGGCGGCGGGAAGGCCGCCTGAAGGAAGTTTGCGCGGTGGGGGATGGAGGGGACGAGGAGGAGGAGGGCACCCGTCTGAGAAGATGAAAACTACCAACCCCCCGCGTGGAGCTGTACCTACCGGCCTCGC